>NC_049207.1:29603042-29853504 GCF_013347855.1 Anguilla anguilla
TCTGCAGAACTTTGTGATGCTATGGGGGCAGAATAGACCAAAATGCAGAATGAATGTTTCCCACAATTTGATGAATCCATGCTAGAAATAATTCAGGCTGTTCATGAGGCAAAAGGCGTTCCTACCCGATACTAGATAGGTGTACCTGATAAAGTGGCCACTGAGTGTACAGCATCTGTACATTTCATACGTATAATAGCAGTACGGTGGCAACTTACCACTGAGTTGCAAACTTCTCTCCATCAATTTCCACAATTCCAGGAGGAGGAGACTGAACTGGATTTCTCGGTGCTTTAAGGGGGAAAAAAAAAGGCAAAAATGTATCAGATCAAAATGATAAGACCAACACCAGGGGCAACACCAAGTTCCACCTATCACTTAAATTGAACCATATTGCCACCTGCTGGATTCCGTATCCTCATAGCAATACAAAACCTCTTCAAGTGCCACTGACCTTTAGCGGCTATGACTAGCTCAGAAATCCATTAACTTGAAATTTCTATCCTTCCCACCGCAAATTCCCACATTTAAAAAAAAAATTTCAGCAGCTTCTGGACTTGCTGAGACACAGAATACAATTCTCACAGAACAGAATTCTCCAGCAAACAGAGATGTGCATATAAAATTGGTCCAATTTTCATTCAGGTGGGTTCTCCATCAGGATGAAACCTTCACTTTCTAGGGCTGCTGCAACCCTTGAAAAGTGTTAGCAATGAAGGCAAGAACATCTAAATCCTCTTGTCTGTAGGGGTACTGAAATTGTATAGAATTAAAGGATTTAAAGGTCACCTTCACCCAAACATTTCTTTTGTCCATATTTCCACAATTAAAATATTAAGAAAAATCAGTAGACAAATTCACAGCAGCTTGGATTTCAGAAATTTCAGACTGTTGGACAAGCAAGGATTAATTAAGAATATATATTTTCTGAATCCAGCAGTTCCAACAGTCAATGCCCTTGCTAAAATGTTCCGCACTCTGAATACTGAATCAAGCGATATTGCGTGCTAGAACCCCTTACTTAACCTACATGTAATATATATTTTATTAGATTTAATTTAATAATTATGTTTAAAATTAGAATTATCAATTAAATCGCCAAATTCATTGATAGGTCAGTCTACAGTGCACTGGTGGAATCAACCAACAAGTCAAAACAAGCTCTATATCAGGTTGAAGCAGTCAATTATATTAATGAATTGAAAACATACATTCTTTATTGAATGCAGGCACTCTACTTCTAAATTACCCAACAGAAGACATAATATAAAACATTAAACAGCTAATCTAGAAATACCAGAAAAGAGAGAGAGACTGAGACAGAGAGAGAGATGGATAAGCCAGACCTTGCCAAAGTATCACCCACTTCCAGTATAAGCGCCACAAGGAAACCAGCTAAAAACACACAACCTCGGAACCACCACCAAAATAAAGCGGAAAACTCTAGTTCCAGGCCCCGAAACCAAACGCAACCCCGCACTTTTTCTTGTGGCAATCTTAAATACCTTACCCAGCATGGCTTGAGGATGTTTGCCCTGATTGGGTGATGCTGGGTTAAGGTTTAGGAGAGAAGGGAAGGGGGGTCAGACTAATTTATGGCAAGGACTGGCCTACCTAAAGATTGCATTCAAACTAAAAGTTATGGGAAATGTTAGGCATGCAGGGTCTCCAACCCCCAATATGGTGTCCCGTGTCATACAGTTTGTCTCTTCTGAGGAGGTGAGACCCATATATTGTCAGCCTAGATTAGGGTATCAGTGGAATTTAAAATTGCCCCAATCACATTTGCTTTGATGCTTGTGATGGGGAGGCCAGGCCACATTCTTATTCACTGTTTCCCTCTCCAAGGCCAAAATCTAAGCACTACACATATCCTACAAAACGTTTCTCACAAAGTAGGCTTTAAGTCGTTTGCAAGTCAGGGAAGAGATACAAAAATAAACTGCTGGCAGTGCTTGGATTATATTTTATGAAGGAGTGAGCCATCATTACCTCCGCCAACAGAGCTGACAGGGGTTATGTTTTCACCTCATTCTGTACATCCATTTGTGTATTTAATTCTGGCAGTAGTTAACCTGTGTCAAAATGTCACTAGTCAGGAACATGTTTCGGCAGCTTGAGGTACTAATTCCATGTGTTCAGCAAAGGAAATCTCACAAGCAAATACAACTTTCTCCATTCCATGCAATGAACTGTACAAAAACTAGAGGGGAAATGTGGTCACGCGGTTCTATTCAATTTGATACTTGCAAATGTGGCACCACCACCAGATGGCTGCCACAGCCCGGAAATAGAATTACCGATAAGTCAGAATTATTGATGTATTTCCTATGAGTGTTACAGAAATTAATCGAACTCACTCCAGCACGATTTATGTACTAAAAGCTCACATTATGACAATCAACAGAACCAGGCAATAAAATTTAACATTTTTCCTGGATTCAAAATTTTTATAGGCTGAACAGAATATGAAAAAATAAGGACAAATATCACTATTCTGATTGCGTTGAATAGGCGCACTAGTCCCTCACTGGTTAAGAGCAAAACTGATGAGATTTGAAAGTCATGAGACAACAATAGTAGCTTCACAGATTCATCATGTGACGGGGCCCATCTGCACAGTCGCGTCATTTTCTTCTCTGAACCACAGGTATTATGTACTACTGTATACTATAAATTTGTTTTTGGCTGGACCGCAACAGCGGGGCCAGCCCTACAAACGCGAATGTCTGTGACTGACTGAGTGAATGACTGAGTGAGTGATGAAGTTACCCCATTCGTCGGCCGAGTTATGAAGTCACACCATTGGTCAGCCGGATCACGTGTGTTAGGTCCAGCCATATACTAGGTTTTAACCTGGTCTTGTTTTTAGCAAACAGTACATTCTGTAGTTTTTTAATGAAATAAACTACAGAATGTAAGGCTAACATGTTTTGTTAAAGTCCCACTTTAGCTGTTTGTTTGATTGCATAAGCTTGGATAAATTAAATAAAACCTCAAAAAGCTTCCCTCAATTTTTTTTTTCCAAGACACTGTACAGAGTAGCAAGGCAAGAAACAGAGCCAAAAGAGCAAACACCAGGCCTGAACCCCCAAACAGTAAGTACATAAGGTAAAAAAAAAAAACTCCAAAATGCTCAGCAATAGCAGCAAGAAAGGAAAAAAAAACAATGGGGGGGAATACATCTTGAGCTATTATGCTCTTCCTCAAATTTACCAAAGTTGTATTTTGTGAAGACAAGCTCCTGCACATGAGCTGGCAGAGGAATCAGATGTATGCAGCATTACAGCATTGATTTATATACCGGTAACAACCCAATTTGATGAAGATTATGAAATCATATATTACAAAACTATTTTCTTGAAATAAAAAACATAACTCAATCAATTGGAGTTGCAAGCCATGCTATGCACCTCTTTTTTGATCAGCCTGAAATAAAAAGTTGCAAAAACTTTCAACGTTTGTATTTATAAATAATAGCAGTTTTGTTATATAGGTTAAGGAAAAATGTATCGAGGCATATTATAGAAACACTGAGAAAAGCGCTAAAATGTGCATGACAAAACGCAAAAGGAATGGAAAGTAGTTGAAGAAATACAAAGAGCAATATTTTTAAAAAAGTAATTTCTTCGATCATAACAAATTCAGCACGTTTCTCCTTCCCTTCTCCTTGGTGTGCGCTTTTAAGTACCTAGCCTACACACTGTTGTTCTACCCCTTAATCAATTCCACAGACAACGCACAGTGGCAAGCACACAAAACAGCTACATTTCATGCAGTTGTTATATAGCTGCTCTATTCAGTTTATTCAAAGTCCCAGTTTCAATGAAAACTTGATATGTCAAAAACGCGAAACTTGGTGCTGACTTCTGAGCAAATCACACAATAGAGATGGGAAAAAAGATCAAAATCCAAATAATATTGGCCAAATTCGGGAGGAGAAAACATTCAGGGAGACTGCATTATTTGAGTGTTGTCATGTATGGTATTTATATATACTTTTGGAAGTAGCCTAGCCATCAGCAGGTTTGTTGGCTAAATCGGTTACACCTTTGCTCACACAGCACTTGAGCCAACTAAACAGTTAGCTTAAGCTAAATAGCCATTTAACTAAACTTTTATTTTAGCAGTTTGCTACCTGCTGCTCATTTCTTCATTACTGCGATGGTATTTTCAAACTAGACAATTCCTGTAGAAATTGTGAAGTGTGGTTGCCGCCAACGCAAAGTCGACTTTGTGCTGAGTAGAGTGAACAGTTTCTGTAGTATGTAGCAGAGACAGAGTATTGTGTACGTGCTATAACATAACGGCAACAAGTTGATTTGCGACACATATATTCAGAGCTAAATTATCTGTTCATCAAAACTTGAGATCTCGGTGTTTTGGTCACTGTATGCGGTGACGAGTGACGGCGAATCATAATGCTAGCTGGCATGTTCAGAAGACCTTGGAAAAACCCTATGTCTACACAGCATGATCGCACCATTTTAAAAAGCAAGACATTGCTAGGGAGATTCATTTGATTGACTTATGGTTTTGAGTGAGTTTCAGCTCATTGTAACCATGGAACATACAACTAAAAACACTTAATTGGGCAGTAATTCAGAGTTTAATCTGTTACCTTAGAGACCAACTCATAGACAGAGGATAGTAGCCTATTACGTGTTAGCAGAGTCGAATTTCCAAGAACGAAAATGAGGCGAGAAATATGTGTTAAAAATTTGAACTCATTTTAAATACAGCTTCTGTGAATAAGTATTGGCTGGTAGCCAGTAGTACTAGCTTCTGTTGTAACGAGGGGTATATCAACAGACAAGCGGAGTTGTGTACTGTAGCAAACGCGTTGGGGTGAGAAAACGTTGCTGTCACTGCTAGAAAGAATGCGTAATGCATCTTTAATGAGATGAACCTTTCGAATATGACGGGATATAAAACGGTATTACAAAAGTAAAATTTGACATATTATACATAGTTAGAAAGCTTATTCTGTCACCTATTGGATCGATGAAGTGTAGATCAAGCTAGATTGTACTACAAAGTTCGACAACACCCAAAGCAACGTGTGGTATTACAAGATGACATGGTTTTCTCGAGTAAGACCGGACCAGAAGCTGCTGCACACGTGTTGTTGACGGCGTTGTTGCACTTTTTAGTACAGTCTGGCTTGATTGAGAATTCATTTATTCAGTAGGTGAGAGCATAAGCTTTCTAACCATGTATAACACGTCTAATTTTGGTTTTGGAATATCAGTTTTAGGTCAACCGAAAGTTCTCATCATCGCATTAAATGCATTCACTCTTTGTTAGCACTAGCATTCAAAGACGCTGCACCTGACGAAACGTCGTCAACGAATTTGAGTAATATTTTGTGAAATACTATTATTAGTGAGGACTTCTGGGTATGCCTAAGCCATATGTTTGTTGATATACCTAGCTGACAGCGTTTTTTATTTGTAATTTTGCATTTGGAATACTGTTATATTGCGTTCACTTCTGCATTCAGCTATATCCTTTCTGGTGGCTAAGTCGCCAGGAAACCTCGTTTGAACAACACAGTCCGTACATGTATGTCTTCGTCAAGGTCTTATCTACATTGTGGTATAAAGCATTTGAGGTTTACGAATGTGTGTTCTCAGTAATTACGACGAAAAAAGAGATATGCGCCGTTTCTGGGTTCTGAATACCCAATAGATAAACCAGGTGAAAAAAGTAGAGCGGAATGCATCACATGTACAAAGCCGACCAATGCTGTAACTTCATCACTCACATATGAATGACGTCACAGTCCCCATTCATTCTCTATGGGAAAAATTGCCCCAAAAAAGTCATATTTCTCAAAAACCGTGCAGTGAAACTTTTCACAAAGTAATAGCACACCATTCCCGATCAAGCTGCTCGATTTGACATATTGCACGTGTATGTGTAGCGAAAATTCTGGGAGCAGTAGCGTTCCAAAAAATGGGTGGAAAGAATAATAATAATAACTAGACAATTCCTGCAGAAATTGTGAAGTGTGGTTGCCGCCAATGCAAAGTCGACTTTCTGCTGAACAAAGTGAACAGTGGTAGGTAGTTGCTATGATGTTTGAGGCAGTTGCTAGGGTGTTGCTAGGTGGTTCTATGGAGTTCTAGGTGGTTGCTAGGGTGCTGCTAGGTTGTTGTAATGGAGTTTCAGGTGGTTGTAATGGAGATCCAGGTGGTTGCTGGGGCATTGCTAGGTGGTTGCTAGGGTATTCTAAGTGGTTGCTAGGATGTTGCTAGGTGGTTGCTATGGAGTTATAGGCGGTTGCTAGGGTTTTGCTAGGCAGTTGTTATGGTGTTTCA
The DNA here is from genome assembly GCF_013347855.1 of Anguilla anguilla. Taxonomy (NCBI): domain Eukaryota; kingdom Metazoa; phylum Chordata; class Actinopteri; order Anguilliformes; family Anguillidae; genus Anguilla; species Anguilla anguilla. The sequence goes on from NC_049207.1 coordinate 29,609,366, forward strand.
GGTGGTTGCTAGGGTGTTGCTAAGTGGTTGCTAGGGAATTCTAGGTGGTTGCTAGGGTGTTGCTAGGTGGATGCTACAGAGTTCTAGGTGGCTACTTTGGTGTTGCTTGGTGGTTGCTACGGAGCTATAACCCGTTGATAGGGTGTTGCTAGGCATTTACTATTGAGTTATAGGTGGTTGCTAGGGTGTTGCTAGGGTATTCTAGGTGGTTGCTAGGATGTTGCCAAGTCGTTGCTATGGAGTTTTAGGCGGTTGCTAGGGTGTTGCTAGGGGGTTGCTAGGGTATTCTAAGTGGTTGCTAGGATGTTGCTAGGTGGTTTCTATGGAGTTATAGGCGGTTGTTAGGGTGTTGCTAGGCAGTTGTTATGGTGTTCCAGGTGGTTGCTAGGGTGTTGCTAGGTCGTTGCTATGGTGTTCCAGGTGGTTGCTAGGGTGTTGCTAGGCAGTTATGGTGTTCCAGATTGTTGCTAGGGTGTTGCAAGGTGGTTGCTATGGTGTTCCAGGTGGTTGCTAGTGTGTTGTTAGGTGGTTGCTATGGAGTTATATGGAGTTATAGGTTGTTGCTAGGGTGTTGCTAGGCAGTTGTTATGATGTTCCAGATGGTTGCTAGGGTGAAGCTAGGTGATTGCTATGGTGTTCCACGTGGTTGCTAGGGTGTTGCTAGGTGGTTGCTATGGAGTTCTAGGCGGTTGCTATGGTGTTGCTAGGTGGTTGCTAGAGTGTTGCTAGGTGGACACTATGGAGTTCTACGTGGTTACTATGCTGTTGCTAGGTGGTTGCTATGTAGTTATAGCCGGTTGCTAGGGTGTTGCTAGGCATTAGCTATGGAGTTATAGGCGGTTTCTAGGGTGTTGCTAGGGTATTCTAGGTGGTTGCTAGGATGTTGCTAGGTGGTTGCTATGGAGTTCTAGGCGGTTGCTAGGTCTTTACTGAGTCCAATGTCGCGCCCCATAGTTCTCTATGACAAACGGTTCAAAAGTTATGGAATATCAAACATCGGCCAATCAGGAAGGGGGGCGAGGCTGATCTACACCAATGGACAAGTGACTCTCTACCATGGCCAATGAGGCATTGCACAATTTGTGGGCATTTTTTCCCTATAGAGATGAATGGCAGAATGTTCAAATCTAGAGAGAGACCAGAGTACTGCTGCTAGAAGACAGACCATTGTGACATCACAAAGGTGAGAAGACAGAGCATTGTGACATCACAAAGGTGAACATTCCGCCATTCATTCTCTATGGGAAAAATTGCCCACAAAAATTCAAATTTTTCAAAAACCGTGCAACCAATCTTTCCACAAAGTAATAGCACACCATTCCCGATCAGGCCGCTCGATTTGACATATTGCAGGTGTATGTGGTGCGAAAACTCTGGGAGGAGTAGCGGTCCAAAAAATGGGTGGAATAATAATAATAATAATAACTAGACAATTCCTGCAGAAATTGTTAAGTGTGGTTGCCGCCAACACAAAGTCAACTTTGTGCTGAACGGAGCGAACAGTTTCTGTAGCATGAGCAGAGACATAGTATGGTATACATGATATAACATCACGGCAACGAGTTCATTTGCAACACACGTATTCAGAGCTAAATTAACCCTTCATCAATACTTGAGATCAGCGATTTACTCACGGTATGCTGTGACGAGTGACGGCGAATCATAAAGCTAGCTGGCCACTTCAGAGGGTCTTGGAAAAACGTTATATCTGCACTGCACAACCGCTCCATTTTAAAAAGCAAGACAGGGCTAGGGAGATTAATGTGATTGATTTATGGTTTTACGTTAAGTTCAGCTCATTTTTACCATTCAAATAAAAACATTTAACTGTGCTGCAATTCAGAGTTTAATCTGTTACCTTAGATACGAACTCATAGACACAGGATAGCCTACACACGTGCTGTTGACGGCGTTGTTCCAGTTTTCAGTACAGTCTGGCTTGTTTGAGAATTCGTTTATTCAGTAGCTGAGAGCATAAGCTTTCTAACCAGGTATAACAGCACGTCTATTTTTGTTTTTTTAATATCGTTTTTTTAGGTCAACCGAAAGCTATGTCATCATGTCATAGAACGTATTCGCTCTTTGTTAGCACTAGCATGCAAATACGCAAAGTCTGGCTTGTTTGAAAATTCGTTTATTCAGTAGCTGAGAGCATAAGCTTTCTAACCAGGTATAACAGCACGTATATTGTTGGTTTTTTTATATCGTTTTTTTAGGTCAACCGAAAGTGCTCTCATTATCGCATTAAAGCCGTTCACTGTTTGTTAGCACTAGCATTCTAAGACGCTGCATGTGACGAAACGTCGTCAACGAATTAGCGTAATGTCTCGTGAAATACTATTATTATTGAGGACTTCTGGTTATGCCTAAGCCATATGTTTGTTGATATACCTAGCTGACAGCGTTTTCATTTGTAATTTTTCATTTTGAATATCGTTCTTTCACTTCCGCAATCAGCTATTTCCTATCCTGCCTGCTGAGACCGTAGGGCTGACCGCATCACGTGTGCAAAGCCGACCAATGCTGTAACTTCACCGTTCGCATATGAATTACGTCACCTTCTCCATTCATCTCTATGGGGAAAAATTGGGCATAAAAATTAATATTTCTCAAAAACCGTGCAGCGAAACTTTCCACAAAGTAATAGCACACGATTCCCAAAGAAGCCGGTCATTTTGACATATGGCACGTGTATGTGGTGTGAAAACTCTGGGAGGAGTAGCGGTCCAAAAAATGGGTGGAATAATAATAATAATAATAAATAAATAATATGTGCAATAATAATAGTGTAGTTGCCCTAAGGCAACCACACTAATAAAGAATATGTGCAATAATAATAGTGTGTTTGCTTAAGGCAACCACACTAACTAGACAATTCCTGCAGAAATTGTGAAGTGTGGTTGCCGCCAATGCAAAGTCGACTTTCTGCTGAACGGAGTGAACAGTGGTAGGTAGTTGCTATGATGTTTGTGGCAGTTGCTAAGGTGTTGCTAGGTGGTTCTATGGAGTTCTAGGTGGTTTCATGGAATTCTAGGTGGTTGATAGGGTGATGCTAGGTGGTTGCTATGGAGTTTCAGGTGGTTGCTGTGGAGCTCCAGGTGGACATTGTTAGGTGGTTTCTAGGATATTCTAAGTTGTTGCTAGGATGTTGCTAGGTGGTTGCTATGGAGTTATAGGCGGTTGCTAGGGTGTTGCTAGGTGGTTGCTATGGAGTTCTAGATGGTTGCTATGGTGTTGCTAGGTGGTTGCTGTGGTATTCCAGGTGGTTGCTAGGGTGTTGCTAGGTGGTTGCTATGGTGTTCCAGGTGGTTGCTAGTGTGTTGTTAGGTGGTTGCTATGGAGTTCTAGGTGGTTGCTAGGGTGTTGCTAGGGTATTCTAAGTGGTTGCTAGGTGGTTGCTATGGAGTTATAGGTGGTTGCTAGGGTGTTGCTAGGTGTTTGCTATGATGTTCCAGGTGGTTGCTATGGTGTTGCTAGGTGGTTGCTATGGAGTTCTAGGTGGTTGCTAGGGTGTTGCCAGGTATTTGCTATGGTGTTCCAGGTGGTTGCTAGTGTGTTGTTAGGTGGTTGCTATGGAGTTCTAGGTGGTTGCTAGGGTGTTGCTAGGGGGTTGCTAGGGTATTCTAAGTGGTTGCTAGGATGTTGCTAGGTGGTTGCTATGGAGTTATAGGCGGTTGCTAGGGTGTTGCTAGGTCGTTGTTATGGTGTTCCAGGTGGTTGCTAGGGTGTTGCTAGGTCGTTGTTATGGTGTTCCAGGTGGTTGCTAGGGTGTTTCTAGGCAGTTGTTATGGTGTTCCAGGTGGTTGCTAGGGTGTTGCTAGGTGGTTGCTATGGAGTTCTAGGCGGTTGCTAGGGTGTTCTAGGTGATTGCTAGGGTGTTGCTAGGGGGTTGCTATGGAGATCTAGGTGGTTGCTAGGGTGTTGCTAGGGGGTTGCTAGGGTATTCTAAGTGGTTGCTAGGATGTTGCTAGGTGGTTGCTATGGAGTTATAGGCGGTTGCTAGGGTGTTGCTAGGCAGTTGTTATGGTGTTCCAGGTGGTTGCTAGGGTGTTGCTAGGTCATTGCTATGGTGTTCCAGGTGGTTGCTAGGGTGTTGCTAGGCAGTTGTTATGGTGTTCCAGATTGTTGCTAAGGTGTTGCTAGGTGGTTGCTATTGGGTTCCAGGTGGTTGCTAGGGTGTTGCTAGGTGGTTGCTATGGTGTTCTAGGTGGTTGCTATGGTGTTGCTAGGTGGTTGCTATGGCGTTATAGCCGGTTGCTAGAGTGTTGCCAGGCATTTGCTATGGTGTTCCAGGTGGTTGCTAGTGTGTTGTTAGGTGGTTGCTATGGAGTTCAAGGCGGTTGCCGGGGTGTTCTAGGTGGTTGCTAGGGTGTTGCTAGGGGGTTGCTATGGAGTTTTAGGCGGTTGTCTTTACTGAGTCCAATGACGCACCCCATAGTTCTTTATGACAAACGGTTCAAAAGTTATGAAATATCAAACATCGGCCAATCAGGAAGGGGGGCAAGGCTGATCTCCACCAATGGACAAAGGATTCTCTACTATGTCCAATGAGGCATTGCACAATTTGTGGGTAATTTTTCCCCATAGAGATGAATGGCAGAATGTTCAAATCTAGAGAGAGACCAGAGTACTGCTGCTAGAAGACAGACCATTGTGACATCACAAAGGTGAGAAGACAGAGCATTGTGACATCACAAAGGTGAACATTCCGCCATTCATTCTCTATGGGAAAAATTGCCCACAAAAATTCAAATTTTTCAAAAACCGTGCAACCAATCTTTCCACAAAGTAATAGCACACCATTCCCGATCAGGCCGCTCGATTTGACATATTGCAGGTGTATGTGGTGCGAAAACTCTGGGAGGAGTAGCGGTCCAAAAAACAGGCGGAAAGAATAATAATAACTAGACAATTCCTGCAGAAATTGTGAAGTGTGGTTGCCGCCAACGCAAAGTCGACTTCGTGCTGAACGGAGCGAACAGTTTCTGTAGCATGAGCAGAGACATAGTATGGTATACATGATATAACATCACGGCAACAAGTTCATTTCCAACACACGTATTCAGAGCTAAATTAACCCTTCATCAATACTTGATCAGTGTTGTACTCACGGTATGCTGTGACGAGTGACAGCGAATCACAAAGCTAGCTGGCCAGTTCAGAGGGTCTTGGAAAAACCCTATATCTACACTGCGCGACCGCACCATTTTAAAAAGCAAGACAGAGCTAGGGAGATGAATTTGATTGATTTATGGTGTTACGTTAAGTGCAGCTCATTTTTACCATTCAACTAAAAACATTTAAGTGGGCTGCAATTCAGAGTCTAATCTGTTATCTCTGAGACCAACTCATAGACAGAGTAGCCTATTACGTGTTAGCCGAGCCGAATTTCCAAGAACGAAAACGAGGCGAGAAATATGTGTAAAAATAGTTGCATTTCATTTTAAATACAGCTTCTGTGAATAAGTATCGGCTGGTAGCCAGTGGTAGTCAGCTAGCTTCTGTAGCAGGAAGGGGTGAATCAACAACATGCAATTGGAGTGGTGTACTTTAGCAAAAGCGTTGGGGTGAAAAAACATTGCTTTCCCTGCTACAACAGGCTGAATGGTCTCATTAGAGCTGCCTTAAGCAAAGTTGCCAGTGCGCTGGGATATTAAATGGTGTTACAAAATTAAATTCTATTCATTTTAAATACAGCTTCTGTGAATAAGTATTGGCTGGTAGCCGGTAGTACTAGCTTCTGTTGTAACGAGGTGTACATCAACAGACAAGCGGAAAAGTGTACTGTAGCGTTGGGGTGAGAAAATGTTGCTGTCACTGTTACAAAGAATGCGCAATGCATCAATAATGAGACGAACCTTCCGAATACGATGGGATATAGAACGGCTATGAAATTTTCACGGATATGAAAATTTGTTTATTCAGTAGCTGAGAGCATAAGCTTTCTAACCAGGTATAACAGCACGTCTATTTTAGGTTTTGGAATATCGTTTTTTTAGGTCAACCGAAAGTGTTCTCATTATCACATTAAAGCCTTTCACTCTTTGTTAGCACTAGCATGCAAAGACGCTGCATCTGACGAAACGTCGTCAACGAATTTGCGTAATATCTTGTGAAATACTGTTATTATTCAGGACTTCTGGGTATGCCTAAGCCATATGTTTGTTGATATACCTAGCTGACAGCGTTTTCATTTGTAATTTTTCATTTAGAATACCGTTTAATCGCTTTCACTTCCGCATTCAGCTATGTCCTATCCTGGCTGCTGAGACCACAGAGCTGACCGCATCACGTGTGCAAAGCCGACCAATGCTGTAACTTCATAATTCACATTAGTATGACGTCACCGCCCCCATTCATTTTCAATGGGAAAAATTGGGCATAAAAATTAATATTTCTCAAAAACCGTGCAGCGAAATTTTCCACAAAGTAATAGCCATTGATTCCCAAAGAAGCCGGTCATTTTGACATATGGCACGTGTATGTGGTGTGAAAACTCTGGGAGGAGTAGCGGTCCAAAAAATGGGTGGAATAATAATAATAACTAGACAATTCCTGCAGAAATTGTGAAGTGTGGTTGCCGCCAACGCAAAGTCGACTTTGTGCTGAACGGAGTGAACAGTGGTAGGTAGTTGCTATGATGTCTGAGGCAGTTGCTAGGGTGTTGCTAGGTGGTTCTATGGAGTTCTAAGTGGTTTCATGGAATTCTAGGCGGTCGCTAGGGTGGTGCTAGGTGGTTGCTATGGAGTTTCAGGTGGTTGCTATATAGCTCCAGGTGGTTGCTAGGGCATTGCTAGGTGGTTGCTAGGGTATGCTAAGTGGTTGGTAGGTGGTTGCTATGGAGTTCTAGGCGGTTGCTAGGGTGTTGCTAGGCAGTTATGGTGTTCCAGGTGGTTGCTAGGGTGTTGCTAGGTGGTTGCTAGGGTATTCTAGGTGGTTGCTAGGGTGTTGCTAGGTGGTTGCTAGGGTATTCTAGGTGGTTGCTAGGGTGTTGCTAGGTGGTTGCTATGGTGTTCCAGGTGGTTGCTATGGTGTTGCTATGTGGTTGCTATGGCGTTATAGCCGGCTGCTAGGGTGTTGCCAGGCATTTGCTACGGTGTTCCAGGTGGTTGCTAATGTGTTTGTAGGTGGTTACTATGGAGTTCTAGGCCGTTGCTATGCAGTTCTAGGTAGTTGCTATGGGGTTGGTAGGGGGTTTCTATGGAGTTCTAGGCCGTTGCTAGGTCTTTACTGAGTCCAATGATGCGACCCAGAGTTCTCTATGACAAACGGTTCAAAAGTTATGAAATATCAAACATCGGCCAATCAGGAAGAGGGGCGAGGCTGATCTACACCAATGGACATAGGACTCTCGACCATGTCCAATGAGGCATTGCACAATTTGTGGGCAATTTTTCCCCATAGAGATGAATGGCAGAATGTTCAAATCTAGAGAGAGACCAGAGCACTGCTGCTAGAAGACAGACCATTGTGACATCACAAGGGTGAGAAGACAGAGCATTGTGACATCACAAAGGTGAACATTCCGCCATTCATTCTCTATGGGAAAAATTGCCCACAAAAATTCAAATATTTCAAAAACCGTCCACCCAAACTTTCCACAAAGTAATAGCACACCATTCCCGATCAGGCCGCTCGATTTGACATATTGCACATGTATGTGGTGCGAAAACTCTGGGAGGAGTAGCGGTCCAAAAAATGGGTGGAATAATAATAATAATAATAATAATAAATAAATAATATGTGCAATAATAATAGTGTAGTTGCCCTAAGGCAACCACACTAATAACTAGACAATTCCTGCAGAAATTGTGAAGTGTGGTTGCCGCCAACGCAAAGTCGACTTTGTGCTGAACGGAGTGAACAGTGGTAGGTAGTTGCTATGATGTCTGAGGCAGTTGCTAGGGTGTTGCTAGGTGGTTCTATGGAGTTCTAAGTGGTTTCATGGAATTCTAGGTGGTCGCTAGGGTGGTGCTAGGTGGTTGCTATGGAGTTTCAGGTGGTTGCTATTGAGCTCCAGGTGGTTGCTAGGGTATGCTAAGTGGTTGGTAGGTGGTTGCTATGGAGTTCTAGGCGGTTGCTAGGGTGTTGCTGGGCAGTTGTTATGGTGTTCCAGGTGGTTGCTAGGGTGTTGCTAGGGGGTTGCTATGGAGTTCTAGGCGGTTGCTAGGTCTTTACTGAGTCCAATGTCGCCACACATAGTTCTCTATGACAAACGGTTCAAAAGTTATGGAATATCAAACATCGGCCAATCAGGAAGGGGGGCGAGGCTGATCTACACCAATGGACAAGGGACTCTCTAACATGGCCAATGAGGCATTGCACAATTTGTGGGCATTTTTTCCCTATAGAGATGAATGGCAGAATGTTCAAATCTATAGAGAGACCAGAGTACTGCTGCTAGAAGACAGACCATTGTGACATCACAAGGGTGAGAAGACAGAGCATTGTGACATCACAAAGGTGAACATTCCGCCATTCATTCTCTATGGGAAAAATTGCCCACAAAAATTCAAATTTTTCAAAAACCGTCCACCCAAACTTTCCAAAAAGTAATAGCACACCATTCCCGATCAGGCCGCTCGATTTGACATATTGCACGTGTATGTGGTGCGAAAACTCTGGGAGGAGTAGCGGTCCAAAAAATGCGTGGAATAAATAAATAATAATAATAATAATAATAATATGTGCAATAATAATAGTGTAGTTGCCCTAAGGCAACCACACTAACTAGACAATTCCTGCAGAAATTGTGAAGTGTGGTTGCCGCCAACGCAAAGTCGACTTTGTGCTGAACGGAGCGAACAGTTTCTGTAGCATAAGCAGAGACAGAGTATGGTATATATGCTATAATATCACGGCAAGAGTCTATATGCAACACACATATTCAGAGCTAAATTAACCCTTCATCAATACTTGAGATCAGCGATTTACTCACGGTATGCTGTGACCAGTGACGGCGAATCATAAAGGTAGCTGGCCAGTTCAGAGGGTCTTGGGAAAATCTTATATCTACACTGCGCGACCGCACCATTTTAAAAAGCAAGACAGGGCTAGGGAGATTAATTTTATTGATTATTACATGTTAGCCGAGCCGAATTTCCAAGAACGAAAACGAGGCGAGAAATGTGTGTAAAAATAGTTGCATTTCATTTTAAATACAGCTTCTGTGAATAAGTATCGGCTGGTAGCCAGTGGTAGTCAGCTAGCTTCTGTAGCAGCAAGGGGTGAATCAACAACATGCAAGTGGAGTGGTGTACTTTAGCAAAAGCGTTGGGGTGAGAAAGCATTGCTTTCCCTGCTACAACAGGCTGAATGGTCTCATTAGAGCTGCATTAAGCAAAGTTGCCAGTGCCCTGGGATATTAAATGGTGTTACAAAATTAAATTCTATTCATTTTAAATACAGCTTCTGTGAATAAGTATCGGCTGGTAGCCGGTAGTACTAGCTTCTGTTGTAACGAGGTGTACATCAACAGACAAGCGGAGAAGTGTACTGTAGCGTTGGGGTGAGAAAATGTTGCTGTCACTGTTACAAAGAATGCGCAATGCATCTATAATGAGACGAACCTTCCGAATACGATGGGATATAGAACGGAATTACAGAAGTTAAATGTCACATATTATACATAGTTAGAAAGCTTATTCTATCACCTGTTGGATCGATGAAGTGTAGATAAAGGCAGTTTGTACTACAAACTTACAGAGCACTCAATGCAGTATGTGTGGTATTACAAGCTGACGTCTTTTTCTGGAGTAAGACCGGACCTGAAGCTGCTGCACACGTGCTGTTGACGGCGTTGTTCCAGTTTTCAGTACAGTCTGGCTTGTTTGAGAATTTGTTTATTCAGTAGCTGAGAGCATAAGCTTTCTAACCAGGTATAACAGCACGTCTAATTTTGTTTTTTTAATATCGTTTTTTTAGGTCAACCGAAAGCTATGTCATCATGTCATAGAACGTATTCGCTCTTTGTTAGCACTAGCATGCGAAGACGCAAAGTCTGGCTTGTTTGAAAATTCGTTTATTCAGTAGCTGAGAGCATAAGCTTTCTAACCAGGTATAACAGCACGTCTATTTTTGTTTTTTTAATATCGTTTTTTTAGGTCAACCGAAAGCTATGTCATCATGTCATAGAACGTATTCGCTCTTTGTTAGCACTAGCATGCAAACACGCAAAGTCTGGCCTGTTTGAAAATTCGTTTATTCAGTAGCTGAGAGCATAAGCTTTCTAACCAGGTATAACAGCACGTCTATTTTTGTTTTTTTAATATCGTTTTTTTAGGTCAACCGAAAGCTATGTCATCATGTCATAGAACGTATTCGCTCTTTGTTAGCACTAGCATGCAAATACGCAAAGTCTGGCTTGTTTGAAAATTCGTTTATTCAGTAGCTGAGAGCATAAGCTTTCTAACCAGGTATAACAGCACGTCTATTTTTGGTTTTTTAATATCGTTTTTTTAGGTCAACCGAAAGTGCTCTCATTATCGCATTAAAGCTATTCACTGTTTGTTAGCACTAGCATTCTAAGACGCTGCATGTGACGAAACTTCGTCAACGAATTTGCGTAATATCTCGTGAAATACTATTATTATTGAGTACTTCTGGGTATGCCTAAGCCATATGTTTGTTGATATACCTAGCTGACAGCGTTTTCATTTGTAATTTTTCATTTAGAACACGGTTTAATCGCTTTCACTTCCGCAATCAGCTATGTCCTATCCTGGCTGCTGAGACCACAGAGCTGACCGCATCACGTGTGCAAAGCCGACCAATGCTGTAACTTCATAATTCACATTTGTATGACGTCACCGCCCCATTCATTTTCAATGGGAAAAATTGGGCATAAAAATTAATATTTCTCAAAAACCGTGCAGCGAAACTTTCCACAAAGTAATAGCACACGATTCCCAAAGAAGCCGGTCATTTTGACATATGGCACGTGTATGTGGTGTGAAAACTCTGGGAGGAGTAGCGGTCCAAAAAATGGGTGGAAAGAAATAATAATAATAAAAATAATAATATGTGCGATAATAATAGTGTAGTTGCCTGAGGCAACCACACTAACTAGACAATTCCTGCAGAAATTGTGAAGTGTGGTTGCCGCCAACGCAAAGTCGACTTTATGCTGAACGGAGTGAAAAGTGGTAGGTAGTTGCTATGATGTCTGAGGCAGTTGCTAGGGTGTTGCTAGGTGGTTGCTATGGAGTTTCAGGTGGTTGCTATTGAGCTCCAGGTGGTTGCTAGGGCATTGCTAGGTGGTTGCTAGGGTATGCTAAGTGGTTGCTAGGTGGTTGCTATGGAGTTCTAGGCGGTTGCTATGGAGTTCTAGGCCGTTGCTAGGGTGTTGCTAGGTGGTTGCTATGGAGTTCTAGGTGGTTGCTAGGGTGTTGCTAGGTGGTTGCTATGGAGTTATAGCCGGTTGCTAGGGTGTTGCTAGGCATTTGCTATGGAGTTTTAGGCAGTTGCTAGGGTGTTGCAAGGGTATTCTAGGTGGCTGCTAGGATGTTGCTAGGTGGTTGCTATGGAGTTATAGGCAGTTGCTAGGGTGTTGCTAGGCATTTGCTATGGAGTTATAGCTGGTTGCTAGGGTGTTGCTAGGCATTTGCTATGGTGTTCCAGGTGGTTGCTAGTGTGTTGTTAGGTGGTTGCTATGGAGTTCCAGGTGGTTGCTAGGGGGTTGCTGAGGTATTCTAAGTGGTTGCTAGGATGTTGCTAGGTGGTTGCTATGGAGTTATAGGTGGTTGCTAGGGTGTTGCTAGGCAGTTGTTATGGTGTTCCAAGTGGTTGCTAGGGTGTTGCTAGGTGGTTGCGATTGGTGTTCCAGGTGGTTGCAAGGGTGTTGCTAGGTGGTTGCTATTGAGTTCTAGGCAGTTGCTATGGTGTTGCTAGGTGGTTGCTATGGAATTCTAGGCGGTTGCTATGGTGTTGCTAGGTGGTTGCTATGGAGTTCTAGGCCGTTGCTACGGTGTTGCTAGGTGGTTGCTATGGAGTTCTAGGTGGTTGCTAGGGTGTTGCTAGGTGGTTGCTATGGAGTTCTAGGCGGTTGCTATGGTGTTGCTAGGTGGTTGCTATGGAGTTCTAGGCGGTTGCTAGGGTGTTGCTAGGTGGTTGCTATGGAGTTCTAGGTGGTTGCTAGGGTGTTGCTAGGGGGTTGCTAGGGTATTCAAAGTGGTTGCTAAGATGTTGCTAGGTGGTTGCTATGGAGTTCTAGGTGGTTGCTATGGTGTTGCTAGGTGGTTGCTATTGAGTTCAAGGCAGTTGCTATGGTGTTGCTAGGTGGTTGCTATGGAATTCTAGGCGGTTGCTATGGTGTTGCTAGGTGGTTGCTATGGAGTTCTAGGCCGTTGCTAGGGTGTTGCTAGGTGGTTGCTATTGAGTTCTAGGTGGTTGCTAGGGTGTTGCTCGGTGGTTGCTATGGAGTTCTAGGCGGTTGCTATGGTGTTGCTAGGTGGTTGCTATGGAGTTCTAGGCGGTTGCTAGGGTGTTGCTAGGTGGTTGCTATGGAGTTCTAGGTGGTTGCTAGGGTGTTGCTAGGGGGTTGCTAGGGTATTCAAAGTGGTTGCTAGGATGTTGCTAGGTGGTTGCTATGGAGTTCTAGGTGGTTGCTATGGTGTTGCTAGGTGGTTGCTATGGAGTTCTAGGCCGTTGCTAGGGTGTTGATAGGTGGTTGCTATGGAGTTCTAGGTGGTTGCTAGGGTGTTGCTAGGTGGTTGCTATGGAGTTCTAGGCGGTTGCTATGGTGTTGCTAGGTGGTTGCTATGGAGTTCTAGGCGGTTGCTAGGGTGTTGCTAGGTGGTTGCTATGGAGTTCTAGGTGGTTGCTAGGGTGTTGCTAGGGGGTTGCTATGGAGTTCTAGGTGGTTGCTATGGTGTTGCTAGGTGGTTGCTATGGAGTTCTAGGCCGTTGCTAGTGTGTTGCTAGGTGGTTGCTATGGAGTTTTAGGTGGTTGCTAGGGTGTTGCTAGGGTGTTGCTAGGTGGTTGCTATGGAGTTCTAGGCGGTTGCTAGGGTGTTGCTAGGTGGTTGCTATGGAGTTCTAGGTGGTTGCTAGGGTGTTGCTAGGCGGTTGCTATGGAGTTCTAGGCGGTTGCTAGGGTGTTGCTAGGTGGTTGCTATGGAGTTCTAGGTTGTTGCTAGGGTGTTGCTAGGGGGTTGCTAGGGTATTCGAAGTGGTTGCTAGGATGTTGCTAGGTGGTTGCTATGGAGTTCTAGGTGGTTGCTATGGTGTTGCTAGGTGGTTGCTATGGAGTTCTAGGCCGTTGCTAGGGTGTTGCTAGGTGGTTGCTATGGAGTTCTAGGTGGTTGCTAGGGTGTTGCTAGGGTGTTGCTAGGTGGTTGCTATGGAGTTCTAGGCGGTTGCTAGGGTGTTGCTAGGTGGTTGCTATGGAGTTCTAGGTGGTTGCTAGGGTGTTGCTAGGCGGTTGCTATGGAGTTATTGGCGGTTGCTAGGGTGTTGCTAGGGTATTCTAGGTGGTTGCTAGGATGTTGCTAGGTGGTTGCTATGGAGTTATAGGTGGTTGCTAGGGTGTTTCTAGGGGGTTGCTAGGGTATTCTAAGTGGTTGCTATGGTGTTGCTAGGTGGTTGCTATGGAGTTCTAGGTGGTTGCTAGGGTGTTGCTAGGTGGTTGCTATGGAGTTCTAGGTGTTTGCTAGGGTGTTGCTAGGTCGTTGCTATGGTGTTCCATGTGGTTGCTAGGGTGTTGCTAGGCAGTTGTTATGGTGTTCCAGGTGGTTGCTAGGGTGTTGCTAGGTCGTTGCTATGGTGTTCCATGTGGTTGCTAGGGTGTTGCTAGGCAGTTGTTATGGTGTTCCAGATTGTTGCTAGGGTGTTGCTAGGTGGTTGCTATGGTATTCCAGGTGGTTGCTAGGGTGTTGCTAAGTGGTTGCTATGGTGTTCTAGGTGGTTACTATGGTGTTGCTAGGTGGTTGCTATGGCGTTATGGCCAGTTGCTAGGGTGTTGCTAGGCATTTGCTATGGTGTTCCAGGTGGTTGCTATGGAATTCTAGACGGTTGCTAGGGAGTTCTAGGCGGTTGTTATGGTGTTGCTAGGTTGTTGCTATGGAGTTAGAGCTGGTTGCTAGGATGTTGCTAGGGGTTGCTATGGAGTTTTAGGCGGTTTCTAGGTCTTTACTGAGTCCAATGTCGCCACCCATAGTTCTCTATGACAAACGGTTCAAAAGTTATGGAATATCAAACATCGGCCAATCAGGAAGGGGGGCGAGGCTGATCTACACCAATGGACAAGGGTCTCTCTACCATGGCCAATGAGGCATTGCACAATTTGTGGGCATTTTTTCCCTATAGAGATGAATGGCAGAATGTTCAAATCTAGAGAGAGACCAGAGTACTGCTGCTAGAAGAGACCATTGTGACATCACAAGGGTGAGAAGACAGAGCATTGTGACATCACAATGGTGAACATTCCGCCATTCATTCTCTATGGGAAAAATTGCCCACAAAAATTCAAATTTTTCCAAAACCGTCCACTCAATCTTTCCAAAAAGTAATAGCACACCATTCCCGATCAAGCCGCCCGATTTGACATATTGCACGTGTATGTAACGCGAAAACTGTGGGAGGAGTAGCGGTCCAAAAATGCGTGGAATAAATAAAAATAATAATAATAATATGTGCAATAATAATAGTGTAGTTGCCCTAAGGCAACCACACTAACTAGACAATTCCTGCAGAAATTGTGAAGTGTGGTTGCCGCCAACGCAAAGTCGACTTTGTGCTGAACGGAGCGAACAGTTTCTGTAGCATAAGCAGAGACAGAGTATGGTATATATGCTATAATATCACGGCAAGAGTCTATATGCAACACACATATTCAGAGCTAAATTAACCCTTCATCAATACTTGAGATCAGCGATTTACTCACGGTATGCTGTGACCAGTGACGGCGAATCATAAAGGTAGCTGGCCAGTTCAGAGGGTCTTGGGAAAATCTTATATCTACACTGCGCGACCGCACCATTTTAAAAAGCAAGACAGGGCTAGGGAGATGAATTTTATTGATTATTACATGTTAGCCGAGCCGAATTTCCAAGAACGAAAACGAGGCGAGAAATGTGTGTAAAAATAGTTGCATTTCATTTTAAATACAGCTTCTGTGAATAAGTATCGGCTGGTAGCCAGTGGTAGTCAGCTAGCTTCTGTAGCAGCAAGGGGTGAATCAACAACATGCAAGTGGAGTGGTGTACTTTAGCAAAAGCGTTGGGGTGAGAAAGCATTGCTTTCCCTGCTACAACAGGCTGAATGGTCTCATTAGAGCTGCATTAAGCAAAGTTGCCAGTGCCCTGGGATATTAAATGGTGTTACAAAATTAAATTCTATTCATTTTAAATACAGCTTCTGTGAATAAGTATCGGCTGGTAGCCGGTAGTACTAGCTTCTGTTGTAACGAGGTGTACATCAACAGACAAGCGGAGAAGTGTACTGTAGCGTTGGGGTGAGAAAATGTTGCTGTCACTGTTACAAAGAATGCGCAATGCATCTATAATGAGACGAACCTTCCGAATACGATGGGATATAGAACGGAATTACAGAAGTTAAATGTCACATATTATACATAGTTAGAAAGCTTATTCTATCACCTGTTGGATCGATGAAGTGTAGATAAAGGCAGTTTGTACTACAAACTTACAGAGCACTCAATGCAGTATGTGTGGTATTACAAGCTGACGTCTTTTTCTGGAGTAAGACCGGACCTGAAGCTGCTGCACACGTGCTGTTGACGGCGTTGTTCCAGTTTTCAGTACAGTCTGGCTTGTTTGAGAATTCGTTTATTCAGTAGCTGAGAGCATAAGCTTTCTAACCAGGTATAACAGCACGTCTAATTTTGTTTTTTTAATATCGTTTTTTTAGGTCAACCGAAAGCTATGTCATCATGTCATAGAACGTATTCGCTCTTTGTTAGCACTAGCATGCGAAGACGCAAAGTCTGGCTTGTTTGAAAATTCGTTTATTCAGTAGCTGAGAGCATAAGCTTTCTAACCAGGTATAACAGCACGTCTATTTTTGTTTTTTTAATATCGTTTTTTTAGGTCAACCGAAAGCTATGTCATCATGTCATAGAACGTATTCGCTCTTTGTTAGCACTAGCATGCAAACACGCAAAGTCTGGCCTGTTTGAAAATTCGTTTATTCAGTAGCTGAGAGCATAAGCTTTCTAACCAGGTATAACAGCACGTCTATTTTTGTTTTTTTAATATCGTTTTTTTAGGTCAACCGAAAGCTATGTCATCATGTCATAGAACGTATTCGCTCTTTGTTAGCACTAGCATGCAAATACGCAAAGTCTGGCTTGTTTGAAAATTCGTTTATTCAGTAGCTGAGAGCATAAGCTTTCTAACCAGGTATAACAGCACGTCTATTTTTGGTTTTTTAATATCGTTTTTTTAGGTCAACCGAAAGTGCTCTCATTATCGCATTAAAGCTATTCACTGTTTGTTAGCACTAGCATTCTAAGACGCTGCATGTGACGAAACTTCGTCAACGAATTTGCGTAATATCTCGTGAAATACTATTATTATTGAGTACTTCTGGGTATGCCTAAGCCATATGTTTGTTGATATACCTAGCTGACAGCGTTTTCATTTGTAATTTTTCATTTAGAACACGGTTTAATCGCTTTCACTTCCGCAATCAGCTATGTCCTATCCTGGCTGCTGAGACCACAGAGCTGACCGCATCACGTGTGCAAAGCCGACCAATGCTGTAACTTCATAATTCACATTTGTATGACGTCACCGCCCCATTCATTTTCAATGGGAAAAATTGGGCATAAAAATTAATATTTCTCAAAAACCGTGCAGCGAAACTTTCCACAAAGTAATAGCACACGATTCCCAAAGAAGCCGGTCATTTTGACATATGGCACGTGTATGTGGTGTGAAAACTCTGGGAGGAGTAGCGGTCCAAAAAATGGGTGGAAAGAAATAATAATAATAAAAATAATAATATGTGCGATAATAATAGTGTAGTTGCCTGAGGCAACCACACTAATAAAGAATATGTGCAATAATAATAGTGTAGTTGCCCTAAGGCAACCACACTAATAATAATAATAAATATGTGCGATAATAATAGTGTAGTTGCCTGAGGCAACCACACTAATAATAATATGTGCAATAATAGTAGTGTGCTTGCCTAAGGCAACCACACTAATAAATAATCCGTAATCAACCATTGGGAATTCCTGTGTTGTCTTGTCATTCACGTCAAAACATCTATAGGATCAGATTTAGTAAAATCAGCTAATCATGAAAAAGATAGCGTAACAGTTTAATCTTGAAGGGATATGAACACCACAACGCCATGAACACCGGAAGCTTTGAAGTACAAGTACAATAAAGGCTTGCTTACAACTTCATTTATAAAATAGGTGCATTTTCATCGGCAAGACCACTAAATAATCTGATTTTTTTAAAGCTCTGTGGATTATCTGATTTTTTATTAACAAGCCCTTTTTGAAAGCACGGCGAACGAAGACATCGGAGAAGTCAAATAGGCTGAGCAATGGTTGGTTAAAAACTACCTTCCAACACTCGAGCTAACAAACCGCTGCTCGGTGCATTCACTTCTACGTCATTCAATAGGCTACGTCTTTCTGTGGTGTATTTTCAAATTTACCCCACCCCCTCCGCAAAATAAGATAGTGAAACTAAGTTTGCCTTTTCCCCAGGTTCCAGTTATTTATTTATTTTTACAAAACGAAAAATCTTGTATTTTTTTAGCTGCTTATAAAATATCTGGGAGGTAACTAGGGACAGACCCCCAGTAATATAAGGATGAAATATAAACCAGAGCATGTATACCTAGCATTTTAGAGCATATTTCTGTGTATAAACAGGCCATCGTGACGCGCGACAAAAATAGAACAGAAGCGAAAAACTACGCTTCAGTTCGCTTGTGTCGCGCAAGCTTCGCAGCCGGTACGCGACGCGTTCGCATCTGGTGGAGACGACGTCGCCCGCTGCCGTTGTAATAACAGTACTTCAACTACGCTTCAGTTACGCGCGTAATAGTAGTGCGCTCGCGGTCGATACGCGTGCGGTGGGTGCCCGGCTTAAGGCAACCACACTAATAATAATATGTGGGATAATAGTAGTGTGATTGCCTAAAGCAACCACACTAAATATGTGAGATAATAGTAGTGTGATTGCCAAAGGCAACCACACTAATAAACGCTGTACTGAAAACATATTTTTATCATCAGAATGTATTGTAGTGTGAATGGACAACTAAGTGTCCACACCTATGAGAGGCGGAACTGGGAGCGCAATTGTGGGGGGTGGACTGCTTTGGTAAATTGATGGGAGAAATTGACAACAGGTGTGAAGGACTGAGGTAATAAAAGGTAGAGAGAAACTCTGGTCATGTGAGCTGGGGAGCCGTGTCTCATTTTGTGGGTTCGTGCACGCTTGGCAAGGAGGGTGCGGCTCGCAGCTTTTAGTGCTGCCGGCTGTGAAGACAGTCAGACAGGGGAGCTGTTCCAGCACCAGGAGGGGAGGTTACTTGCCTCCTTTAGGTAGCGAGGGCTGGGGACTTAGGAGTGTAAGCACCTGCCTCTGTTCTCCAGTTTTGTGTATCTGCGCTCGGCGTCCCACTGTGTGCTGTCCGTACTGCCGACCTCAACTATTGTTTGCCTCGGGGAGTCGGACAGTGCCAAGAACACAGACCCAAGGGGAGGGTCTCGCCAGCCGGGCGGGTTACGTTTTTAAGCCTTATCACTCTGTGTTTAGAGTTTATTATTGTGAATAGTCTTGTCTCATTTTCTGTCCTAGTCCTTTTGTGTATAGTGTTTAGGTTTGAAAAAGGGCGAAGTGGGGAGGTTTAGTGGAGAGGAACTGTAATGGGGCTAATTGTTAGGAATCCTGTTCTATGCCTTTTTGCTGTGCAGGCATGTAAAAGTGTTAAAGCCGAGTGAAGTGTATTTGACTAAGTGTACTTCTCGGCCATCTATTTCACGTGTGCTACGTGGAACTATAGCCTAGTTGTAGTGGAGCGGATTTGACCAGTGTAATTAGTCCTCTAGGTGAAGTGTGCTGTGGGGAACTATAGCCTGTTTGTAGTGGTGTGTATCTTGGTGCATAAGATAGGGATTCCATGCTTTTTGTCTCTACTGCAGCACATTCTAACCAAGACCAATAAATATGTATTTAAATGAGAATATTTAATAAAGATTGTATATTTTTTGTAACTGTCTGTTGTTGTGTGGTGGATGCCTCAGACACCGGACCATACCAGTTCACAAAAGGTGGTGGCAGTGTTAAGCTATTCTGCTTACCCCAGGTATTTACCTTACCAAAGTAAAAGGTTTTTTTGTAACAAATGCAGCAGTGGAGTCCTGACTCTTCACCTGCACAAAATGCACCCAGGCACGAAAGCCTGCGACAACGCCGTAAACAACACGTGTGGTATTACGCACAGCTATTTTGGAACGTACCCAGGCATCACAAATGCGCGTATATTTCACAAACGGATTGTCCAAGACAATATATGACCACTCAGTCTCAAAAGGGACATCTTTACACTTAAAACCAATGGTAAGGTTGTGTATTTATTCAATATTTAGACCCCAGATATTGACTGTAGAATGACATGGTATCATTTTAAAAAAGTTTTTCTCGTTTATTTTGTTATTCAGTGAGCAGCGTTTTCACTGAGGCATATCTTAGGGCTATTGTCAGGTTAATCTTGTTGCTATGAAAGAATACGATTTTTGAGTGGTGAAAGAATATTTTAATGAATGCCCAGATGGACAATATTGTCCATTATGTCATGGGTGGGGGGTGTAGTTGCAGATGAGACTGCAAGGAGGGGGTGCCTGCTAAATGCACGACCAGAGCGACAATGGTGGTGCTGCGAAACTCCCTATTCGGCATAGCTGTCGTGTATCGTCTACTAATGAAACTAAAACAAAGCGTTTCTGTTTTTAACTCATACTTTGGTTGCAGTAGCACTGAATGTCTGAGTTCAGTAATGTCGGTACGCCGGCATGCCGACCACTAGGGGCTTTGCGCTAGGTTAAGGTTAAGCTCAGGCGGTGGTGGTTGGCTGATTTAAGTGACAAATTGTTAGCAACTTACTTTAAAACACCGAACGACTTCAAGATTCACATAGGCTTACGTTAACCAGAGACATTATTTTCTGTATAAAACAAAATTCTAATCAGATTTTTTGAAGAGAGTGCAGTGTTTTTCAACCCTGGTCCTGGGGACCCACTGCCCTGCATGTTTTAGATGTTTCCCTGCTCCAACACACCTGATTCAAATGAATGGGCCAGCATCAAGCTCTGCAGAAGCCCGATAACGACCCATTCATTTGAATCAGGTGTGTTGGAGCAGGGAAACATCTAAAACATGCAGGGCAGTGGGTCCCCAGGACCAGGGTTGAAAAACACTGAGTTAGTGAGTTGAGATATTCTAATCAAATCATGATGGAAATTGCTTTTGCATGATTCAAGTCAGTAGAAAATGAGATGCATTATGGAAAACTTTTTAATCTATTCAAAACTTTAATATGGATAAAGCATTAAACCTGAGGAAAGGCATGCATCATCGTTAAGGAAAAATTAATGTAACTGATGCTAAATAAATTCTGTTTTCATTAAACTGAAATACATTTTGCAAGTCACTATTCATAGTGTCACAAGCAAAAAACATGTTTGACAATGGTTTTCATGTCAAGGCATCTTGTGACAAAGTACAGGGCGCTTGGTAAAGGGGTTCCCACCTGGTGCAGGTGGTGTCCCCTGCATCTGTGTTGGTAGCCGCTCCACCAGCTGTGGTCGCACCTCTGACCCCACCTGGCTGCTGGCGTTCTGATGCTCGATCAACTTGACTGCAGTCAGCGCGTCTGGTCCGAAAGTGTGGAGGTCAACCGAAACCAGACGCACCAGCAAATCTGCTCCGTGGGAGACACAACATGTAAGGTTATCCACATACATTCAAAAACATGAAATTAAATCATGCCTTCAATTTAACCAGAAAAGCCTAGCATCAGGCTCAAAATATAAAGTCATGTGTACATTCATTCGAAAATAAAAACAACAAAAACTTTATTGTAAAGACAGTGAGAACTCAGCAAAATATGATGTAACACAACCTTGTTTCATATTTTTTTCCACACAGGCTAGAGTGAAAACTGTGTTGCATAATTGTAACTACAGTCCATAATGTTTGGGACAAAGACACTCTCTCTTGATTTGGCTCTGTACTACATAATTTAAAATTGTAATCTAACAATTCACATGTGGGGAAAATGTAAGGATTCTCAGCATTGAGTAAAATTTAGTTTTTTATGCATTTTGGTTTCACCATGTAGCAATTACAGCACTTTTTATATGCAGTCCCTCCATTTAAAGGCACCATAATGTTTAAGACAAATGGCTTCACAGGTGTTCTGATTGGTCAGGTGGATTCAGTCGCTTCCTTCGTGCAGGTATAAGACAGTATTTAGTCTTGATTGCAGGCTTTTTATTGCCATAGGCATTTGTCAATATGAGGACCAGAGCTGTGTTGCACTTAATCCTGCAGGAAGACAATGATCCCAAACATACTGCTCAAGCAACAAATGTTTGTCAAACCAAAAACTGGAAAATTCCTGACTTGCTAAGTCATTCACACAATCTAAATCCAACTGAATCAGCATTTCATAAGCTGAAGAAAAAGGCCGCTAGCCCCTGAAACAAGCAGGAGGTGAAAATGACAGTACAGGCCTGGCAGAGCATCACTAGAAAAGACACTC
This sequence comes from Anguilla anguilla, assembly GCF_013347855.1. Taxonomy (NCBI): domain Eukaryota; kingdom Metazoa; phylum Chordata; class Actinopteri; order Anguilliformes; family Anguillidae; genus Anguilla; species Anguilla anguilla. Next base: position 29,631,119 of record NC_049207.1, read on the forward strand.
AGCACCTGGGTGATATATATGGGTCACAGACTTCAAGCAGTCATTGCATGCAAATGATAAGCAATTAAGGACTAAACATGACTACTTTCATTTAAATAACATTAATATGTTCCAAACATTATGGTGCCCTGAAATGAGGGGCTATGCATAAAAAGAACTACACTTTCTACTTGGTGAAACCAGTGTATAAAAATACCCTTAAAAGCTGAGTATATACACTTTAATCACGTGACTGTTTGGTTACAAATTAGATTACAATTAGATTACAAATCTAAAAAACATTATGGAGCTCACTGTATGTGCAATGGGGCTTTACTCTGCTCAACCAGAATGCCCCAGTTAATAGCTGTTTTAGAAATTTCAGTTTTTCATAAAAACATAATCGGCACACAGTCATGTTGTGCAGTTTGATTTCACTCTAACAAGCCAATGTGCAGGCAGTAATCTTACTGGCTAATCTAACCAGTCATGTACCAACAAATAGGACACAATGACTTTTTAAATCAAGAATTTAATTTTGACATTTTACACTGAACAAGAGTTCAGAATTATAAGATCGCAGTTCAGGCAAATCACGTATTTATAGTTTTCAAATCCCATACCACAATATTTTGTGTTACATCTATTAAATAATTCAGTCATTTAAACTACTGTATAAAAAAACAAATGGCAAAGAGCAGTATTACTTTTTCCAAAAATGTCTTATTATACAGATATTTTGGCACTTATAGCGTTTTGAGAGTAGCCTACATATTTCATTAAATGTCACATCTCATAACAATGAGGAAATAAGTACAGTAAAAAAAATTTACTGAACAAATAACACTAAATATTGGTTCATGTTGCTGAAGGAAAAACATGAACCAAAAGTAAAAAAATCGCACAAACAATGCCTTTCCCCCCAATGATAGTGATTAGGCTATATGCCGAAAGCAGCAGCTAATTTTTCAGATCATATTAAAGGAAACAATTGTTATTGTCTGGAAAGGCAGCGACTTATAAATTGTTATTTGATTATACAGTAGCATTTATTCCATTATGCATGAAAAATAAACTGTCAAAGTATGTTTACTGAGATCGGCAAAACAGGTTTGACCTCCCCAGGGATATGCATCATCACACACTGGCTGGATGTTGAGAACTGGGAATGGAAAAGATGTGTCCTTTTCACCGTAATTAAAAAAACAAAAAAATAAAAATAAAAAAACACCCATTTGTAAAACTAAAATGCTTTAAACCACACCGTAGACAAGATCTTGGCAAAGCCTTGATAATGAGCACTACACTACATACCTGATTATTTTTTCAAGCAATAGGTGGCCTAATGTAACACACTGTATCAATTTCTATGCTGACATTATCCGATTTACGCCTCTAATTAGGCCTACTCATTTGCGAAACTAAAGGAACCAGCAGAGTGAACGGAAATCTCCAAATGAAATTTAGTTAAGATCATTTCACTTGCTTTCTTGCGAGAAAACAGAACATAAAAAAATGTTTCTATGGGTTTTTACATGAATATGTGGTCGTTTAACATTTAAAAGGCAGTGTTTTTATTCTGTTACTTCCCACAGCAACCTAAGTTCATACATATTATGAAACAATAGGCTATGCTGCAAAACTATTTTCTTGAAAAAGTACACAGCTGGATAAATTCCAACAGTTGTATTTCTAAATTATAGCATTTTAGTTATATAGGCAATAAATGATTTATTACCATTTTCAAATCATTGCACATGAGAAAACATGTTTTCTTTGGCCATTGCCCAGTGGCGGAGCTTCAGTATTAGGACAGAGGGTGCAAAGCCAGTTGAGGGGTCACAATGACCCAATTATTTCAAAAATATTGCTGTGGCTCAACAATGCACGCATGTATCGGCATACCGCACTTTGTTGCAGAAATCTAGCTCAGACTATGACCACAGCAATCGCGCAGCAAGGCTATATCACAAACACGGTTAGGCTAACAAAAAAGTTTTTGATGCACCGAATTATAGGTATCACCCATTGTCCTTCAATGGCTGAAGATACAAAACTCTGGAAAGATGGCCATAGACCGGCTGGTGACAACAGCCCAATCAATTCTTGTGACAGAAGTGTTACGTTGTTTTTGTTTGTTTGTTTGTTTAATCACCCTAGCTACCATGTTAATACTCAAAACAGACTGGGTGATTAATTTCTGAAGTATTTGTTCTTTTTGTGCTTTTATCTGCATTTTTAGTTGCTATGCCAACATTTAGGTTCGGGAACAATAGGAGCACAATTGTAAAGCGTCACATGCCCAACATGAATGAGTATGAAAATGCATTCATATCTGTGCTGTCCTTGAACTGACCTGCTGGTTATCTCCATTGAACTCTATGGGTCTAATAAAAAGAAACTGGAACTGGTAACGTTGGTCTGACCCGGCCGGCAACTAGTTAGCAAAAAGATTTATGATAGTCAAAACTGCCCATTTGCGATGGATTGGTAGCTTGAGGTTACCATTAATGTTGAGCCTTGTAATGCACGTTTATGATGTGATATAATGTTGAGCCCTGTAATGCACGTTTATGATGTGATGACTGCTATGCACTGCATAAAGCAGGGTTGTACAACCAGTAAACTTTAAAAGCTAGCAATTAATTGATTTTCTTATGAATACTATATGTTCTTAGGTGATCAGCAATCAAATACGCAAGAAAAGTTGTTATAGTTACCAGTTTCAAACAATTCATATTGAGTTTGATGATAAAATGCTATCCATTCAACTGGCCTACCACAAGAAACACACCTCACTGAAGCATCTATTACAGTGGAGTCACTTGATCAGTTCTGAGAACGTCTGACCATTCTGAGCCATTGAGGCTGATTCTAATTATTTTTCTCTGTATTACAAAATGATCACCGCTTAGCTGCATTGCATTAATGTTAGCCAGTAGCTATAACATGGTATTCATTCATAAGCCTGCCTTGCTCAGTGAACAAATTGCTATTCCCTCACAGAAGAGTTGAGACGGATATTCTCCTATTTTCAAAAACTGACAAAAATATCAAGTTTGTCTCTAGTTAATTCATTGCCATTTTTCGTTGCTTTTCTAAGGGACGCATCAACAGCGAAACACGATCTGCTCTACTTGTCACTTTAATTAAATAAATATAGAATGTCGGTGAGAAATAAGTTTGCGATATTACTAGTTCTACTGCCAGTTAAAAATTAGCTAAATATTTACGGCAAAATTTTACATAAAACAGCATGTCAGCAATCTCCCATTTCAGTTGTTCCTAACTTAATCGTGTTGGATAATTTATCCTGGATTTTTATTAACATTACCATAAATCACTGTAGCCTACATCAAAACTTCCATGTAGCCTACAGTTGTAAGACAATGTACTGACCTGTGAATTTAGTTATGTTCATTGTTTTACAGCATTACATATATGCATATATGCATTTAAACATTAGGTTACCTTACATGAAATAAAGGAAAAGTTTAATTAATGTCCATAGCCTATTTATGCATTAAAAACAAACACAAAACTAAATGGCAAAAGCAAACTGTCTACTATACTGACTAATCTGGTGTGTGCTTATAAATTACCAGTTTCTTTTCCATTAACCATTTGGTAAAGGACTGAATTGCGTGTATACAATCTTCAAATGGCGACTGTAGCAGCAGTGTACAAAAAGTTACTGACTGCGTTACATTTACGATGCTCTACATTTATACCGACTCGCCCGTATATCCTAAGTGAAACTAACATGGATGACGTTAAACTGTGCTCAAAACTGTCTGACTAGGCTATTGTTTAGTTTCACAGTCTGACCACAAAGTTTGTTGAATAACCATTTATAGACGTACATTTCACTGAAATACACACCAAAATCATATAATTTATTCAAATGGTCTGGTTTTAAGTAGAACTGTATTTGATTATTGTAACAGTCGTAAGAAATGACTTTAAATTGATTAATAATCTGTCAAGGGGCAGCATATATAAGGTGAACAGAACATGACTGAGTACAGAGCCTTGGGGCACACCACATGATAGCACAGCTGATTATGACATATAATTGACAACTGACACTGAAAAGCTCCTATTTGAAATGTATGAGGAAAACCAGTCCAGGCCAGTAATACCCACCTGCTGCCTCAGCCTCACAAGCAGGATGCTATTATAGATGGTATCAGAGGCAGCACTAAGATCAAGTACTATCAGAATGGAGCATTAAGCAACATCAAACGCATTAAGATATCATTAGCAATTCTAAGGAGTTGTTTAAGTGCAATGCTTCTGACGGAAAACCATACTGGAATTTATCAAAGATGTTATGGACACCCCCTAATACCTCAAATTTAGCAGGACCTAGACGCCAGGTCTCCATTACCAAATGCCTTTTCTGGCAGAGTGAATGTTAAGAAGATTAATATACTTCTCTGCCTAAACTATCTAACATCCCGTGTTATTTATCTTGTAAGAGGGAAGTCAAACTGGGACCCAGAAAAGGCTGGCATTTGAACGAGCTGGCATGCTGGGACGCAGCCTGTACTTCAAAGGACCCGAGAGCCTTGTGGTAAAACAATAAGTTACTCGGACTTCCTCTGGATGAGCAGGCCATTTGGCTCTCTGGACTGTTACCCTCTGGACAAGACTGAGATAAGGGGAACTGGACTGGTTGTTTATGGTTGTGTGAGCAAGCCGTTGGCTCTCTGGAATGTTGCCATCTGGACACAACTAAGATAAGGGGAACTAGTCTCTTTGTCTGTGGTTGTGGGTGTGTGTGTTTTGGGGTCATAAAGGGTGAAATGTCTGGCCAAATGGTGGGGCAACTGAGCGGGACAGTACCACAGTGCCCTTATGTGGGCCCCTCTGCCATTACACTTTTTATTTCTTTTCTGGATCTGGACTTTAAACCATCTGTTTATCCTATTTACAAACCCCGGAAAACCGTACAAACCATGCACATGTTTTCATTGTATTATTGTATTATGCCTTTTGTAATAATAACATGGATTGCATGTAAAATGGTTAAACAAAAGGGTATTTTCATGACAACTGCACCATAATATTACATCCACTTGACATGTTTGGTATGGACGTATTCAAGATAATTCAACCAATTGAATGAAATATGTTTCATACCAAATAGAATTTGAAAAAACATAGTTTTAGAAACTCAGGGAAAAACTACCACAATGGAATGTCCTCTCTGGTAATCATCTCCTTTTCCCAATTTCCCCACTAATTGTTTTAACAACCGCCTCCAAATGGTGGGGGCTGGAATTCCAGATTTGACTCGGCCAGGTTAATTTATGGCAATGCCGCCTAGACCAAACGCAGGATTTGGCTTAAAAGGAAGGGAGACAAAGCAATCGAGGAAGATCATAACCGACTTCCCCACATTGCACATACTCTGTGCTCTGTGTGTAGATGCATAAGGAAGATCGTAATCGACTTCCCACACTATACAGACTCTGTGTTGTGTGTGTAGCTAAACAGGCTGGGTAAGAACTTTTTACTCTGTATTTATGTTTTTTAAACCTTATAATTGATTTTGAATTTGAAGCTAATGACCTACCTGCCTGTTCAATAAATTCTTCTTATTTTTAACTTGCGTGGTCTTCATGACTCTAATTCATTTTATCTTCTTTTCAGCCAAAATTCCGCTTAAATACTCAGGGGGACAATTATGACTAGGACCTACTGATCAGGGGTCTAGTACAGCGAACGTCTTTAGTGAGGTCTTCAAGTTAGATAGGCGACCACGATCTGCCCACTAACGGGATTGGTGGCATTGGTTCTGGTGTTTTGGCTTAAGAGGACCCATGGGCGTTATACGCCGGTTCTTGTCAAATTCGCCTTAAGGAGCCCGATAGATACACACTGTCCTGGGCTCATAACTATCTATGCACTATCCATGCAAGGAAGGCATGTATTACGGTGGTCCGCCTCCTACCCTCTGGATTCTTCACCGAACTGAGATTTAACAATAGTGCTAAACCCGGGAGCATATATTGAGGAATGATGGCACAAGATAGAGTCGAGTGTAACCACTCCCAAGTTCCACGTATAGTTAAACCCAAATTTTAAATTATAATTTACTATGGAGTCAGATTATCACGAGGGTAAAACCTAGTAACTGTTACGCTTTCTTGTTGTGGTCATGGATATATTTGATGTGTTGTTCCGCGCATTTGTGAATATTCTGATGCTCCCATTGGAATATTGACAGTCCGGCGACAGATCAGATATATCTCTGATGACAGCATAGCCCCGTTTGCGAACGGAGAGTAACAAGAATGTTACTGGTCCGTTTCAGGCCAGTTTAAGCGGGATATGAAGCAACGCCTTCATATCTGACCCGTGGCAACGGAACCAGTGCATTCTTAATTATAATTGTGCCCTGTTCTTACGAACAGAGGAAAAATAACTAACATCTCCGGTTTTGAATCACACCAGCCAAGGGAAAACACGCGGTGCCTTCCCCTCCAGCTACAAACCCTCATTGGTCTAGCTGTGAGGTGTTTACAATTTTTTTTAAAAAGTTTACACTGCTATCTCTAGATACATATTTGGAACAGGAAGAGACCTCGAATCAAATTTCCCAAGCTTCTTAAACCCAATAAAATAGGGGGCATCTCTTTCCCAGATAAGCAACTCTATTACTGATCAGCTCAGATCAAACGGATGATCAGCTGGTTCTTGGACAGACACGATTCTCTAAGGGTTGGGTCAAGAAAGTAAAGATTTTTACTAGTCACCCAAGGTTACTCCAATTTTGACCATTCATATTTGAGGGATCAAATTAGTGTCTTATACGTTTGTTGTGTGGAGGGATGTCAAGAAATACTCCGAAATAACAGATACCCCCATCTTTACGGTCTCCCACTACCTTAAATCCTGATTTCCCTAAACAACTTGAGACTATCGGACCTCCGGAGTGGGTCTCAAAGGGAATTATCAATATATCACATCTATTAATGCAAGACACACCCAAATCCTTTGAACAGATCAAGCATGACTATAATATTCCAAGTAATGATTCCTACAAGTTAATACAGCTGCAACATTTTATAGAATCTCAATTGAAAGGGAACAGGATACGTTTTGAGGTGTCTAGCATTGAAGAACATTTTATGAGACTACAGGCCTCGCAGGTCTTCAATTTCTTATATATATTCAATTCTGTCATGTACTGGAACATCCTCCTATGCTGCTCTGAGGCAGGTGTGGGGAAGGAACCTATGTAGGACACACATTCAGAGTGGAAGAGTGACTGGCCATTTGTGAAAGGGTTTACCCTAAATCTGTAAGTGTTCATGAATAGAATTTTAAATTTATTCACAGGATTTATTTGACACCAATTCGTCCTCATAGGCTATTTCCCAGTGTTCCTCCACTATGTTACAAATGTCAGGCCTGTATGGGCACCTCCGATCATTTATTTTGGTAGTGCAGCAAAATTCAATCATTTATATCAGAAATATTACTAATGAAAAATTTGAAATGTCTCCTAAATTGTACTTTTGTACCCTGACAATGTTTTTGATCGCAAAAGTGAATCCCTCATGAAGTGTCCTCACATATTTAGCAATAAAATGCATATTGCTTTTGTGGTCTAGGCAAGAGGTACCTACTGTCAATATGTGGCTCACCCAGCCATCTACCATCTTACCACTAGAAAACATATGACCTAAGGTGAAAATCTGATCAATTCTGAAAAATTTAATGGACAATTTGTAATAAAATTGTGATGGAGGGATTCAGTATCTGTACTTTTCTGTTTCCCTATCTAATCAGTGTACTGTATCTGCATTGTATCCATTTACTTCTGAGAGCTGTTGGGGGGGATAGGTTTTCATGTTGACTTATCTGTCTGGTGTAAATGTACAGTTAATGCATTGTGACTTTGTAAATGAAAAAATAATAAAAAGATAATTAAAAAAAGATGCACTTCCAGTGGTTTAGGATTTCATTTGGCGCTGCCACCACAAGAGACCTTCCTGGCATGTTTTTCCACAGGAACTACTTGTTTTTCACACAGCTACCACCAAGCAACTCTCAACACTTTGACCAAGGGACTCACGAACAGCGGCTTGCAGTCAAATTACCGTTGCTCTTATTTTAACGGGAAAGGATAGAAAAATACATTTGAATGATAAGCTGTAAATAAAGACAGCCTATTCTTGTTACCCATAACATGTTTTGTGTCTATTTGAGTTAAATTTACATTTATAAACGTTTATTCATAGAACTTCATGGTCAGGCTGTGGAATTTAAAAATAGTCAGTTTTGAGCATAGGCTATGGGCGAATGCCATCAAAACAAACTGGAACAGTGGCTTACAGCAGCTCTTATTTCAACCGGAAAGGAGAGGAAAATACATTTTAGTGACAAGCTTTAAATATTATTAAAACCATTTTCCTATATATTGGATTGTGCAAATTTGTCAATATATTCACGGAACCACAATAGCCCACAGGGTGAATATAGTTAATTCCACTGATTATGTTTGATCATTCATTTGCTAAATAGCGTTCCAGAGCACACAGACACATTCGCACATTTGTATTCTGTATTAACACCTAACCATAATTTGGCAGCGGGGATGTGAAGAAAATGGCTCAGACAGCCTGTACTGAGTCTAACTCATTAAAATATCCTAAATTTTAAGTCAATCTGTCAGACTAAGTTTATATTAAGTTTGTTTAAATAAGAACACCCAGTTCTTAAAAAATGACGAAAACGTTTCCTGATTTGCCAGAATATAACGGTTACTTGCTTTAACACAATGTTAAAATTAGTCGCTTATCTCCACATGTAATCATTACAGGCATTTAATAGACTCTTACCCAGAGCGACTTGCACAACTTCTTAAGGGTATTTATTTATTTATATTTATTAATTTATTTATTTATCATTGAAAGTGCAAGTAGTAACTTCATCTGCTATACATTTGGGTTACAATCGGGTTATCATAAAGAGTAATGTAGACCGCGCACAAAATTGTTAACTGTGGATAGCTGGGCCCATCTTTTTCAAAATGCAGATGGCGTGACCGTAGTCTCAGAACGCTGGCAGTTTATCCCTTTAGCGCACATGCAAAATCTGGCCAATCCTTGCCCATTTAGGGGCACCCTATTTAAAGCTTTATAACTCCAGATGTGAACATCACAGAGACTTTAAAAATGGCTTAAATGAAGCAAGACATTTGAACCATGTACAATACTAACTTTATTCGTTTATATTCATAATTTAGGAGGAAATAAAGCACCACAAATGCAATTCTCTAGGAAAAAAAACCTAAAATGATTTTGTTCTTTTTTAGTTTGCAATGAAATGCTGCATATATACAGCAGGTTAAACTATATGTTTCCTGGATCAAAAACTCCTTGACCACAAGTGCGTAAAAAGGGTGCATAAGATGAACTGCTATAATCTATGAAACAAAAAGTAAGCAGTGTACTCAGTGTCACCAAATCAATCCAAAATTATGCATTGTTGTATATCGCAACATAATCCTGTATTACACTACAATTCAACTGTTTTAACTCGTGAAACTCACTGTTGCATCATTTTCAAGTGGAATTACAAGCTTTCCATCAGTACAGTGGTCTAAAATTTATAGGGGTCCAGAAACGTATCCAAAATCTCTCCAAAAATGGATAAAATGCTTTTTGTCCATTATAAAGCATGTAAATGAGCCCCTTATGAAGGTTTAAGATGAAACATTGATATCAGATTTAAAAATAATGTAAAAATATTGTCACACAATGCGGTAAAGTACCTAAATGTGAAATAATGAACTCTCATATGTATTTCTGTACTCTACAGTATGTAATGTTTTCTTGTATGGGGATGAGACATCATGAAAACAATATTCAACCATCCACCACGTTTTGGCAATGTTCCAACTTTCATGTCATATCTAGTGCATGAAACACAAAAACTACTAAGCTACTAACAAACGCTTACATTACACTGTGAAATATCCTCATTATAAAATACCACTAACCTATTTAAAGACACTCTATTTCAAAAATAACATATAACAGAAATATTTTGAGCAGTAATTCTTACATAGCGATGATGAAATTTTATCTGTGTTCAGTAGATAGAGACAGTAAATCAATCCTGTCATTCTCTCCTCTTCTGTCTTACTCCAGAAAACGATGTCAGCTATGTCTATCAGCAAACATATGGCTTAGCTATGCTCAGAACTCCTCAATAATTCTAATAATTCTAATAAATTCCGAAAATCATTGATAACGTTTCGTGGGAAGCAGCGTCTTTCACTGCTACCACAGAGCGAATGCGTAAGTGAATGCGATGATGAGAAAACTTTTCGTTATGCTGAGTTATGAAATGCTATTCTAAAAGCAAAATTAGACATGTTATACACTGTTAGAAAGCTTATACTGTCACGTACTGAATAAATTAATTGTCAATCAAGCCAGACTGTACTAAAAAGGGCAACAACACACACCATAAACAACACATGTGTGGTATTACGCACAGCTATTTTGGAAGGTACCCAGGAGTCACAAATGCCAATATATTTCACAAACTGATTATCCAAGACAATGTGACCACTCAGTCTCAAAAGGGACATTTCTTTGCATAAAACCAATAGTAAGGTTGTATATAGTCCCAAATATTGACTGTAGAATGACAGCAGCATTTTCACTGCTGTATTGGCATATCTTAGGGCTATTGTTGGGTTTATCTTGTTGCTATGACAGAATACGATTTTTGAGTGATGAAAGAATATTTCTATGAATGCCCAGATTGACACTATTGTCCATTATGTCATGGGTGGGGGGGGGGGGTGTAGTTGCAGACGAGACTGCAGGAAGGGGGTTCTTGTTAAATGAATGACCAGCGCGACAATGGTGGCGCTGCGAAACTCCACATTCGCCATAGTTGTCGTGTATTGTCCACTAATGAATCAAGAACTCAGAGTTTCTGTTATCAACTCATACTTCGGTTGCAGTAACAATGAATGTCTGAGTTGAGCAATCTAGGCACGCCGGCATGCCGGCCACTAGCGGGATTGCGCAAAGTGGTTAACATTTTATGACACCTAAATAGACCAAAGATATGAATAAAAAAATAACAGAACAGGTAAAACATTTAAGTGCAGGAACAATGCTCATAAATTCAAATCATCAACAATTTCTGACCTCTGCTGTACTGTTAAACTGAGCTCAAATGCCAATTTTGTTTTATGTTTGACTGTGGAATGCCCGTGATTACGCTGCAAGCAGAATGTGCCACCCCCCTCTGCAACTAGAGTGATTACACAGGAAGAGGGTAGCGGCTAATCTTTAAAATCGTATTAAAGAAAACAGCCGTTATTTTCTGACAAGTTAGCTATTTATATGTTGTTATTTGATTGAACGGTAGCATTTATTACATCATGAAAAATAAACTGTCAGAATATGTTTTCTGAAAAAATCGCCAAAATGGGTTTCACATTGTAAACTGTTTTAATATGACAAGAGAGTTCCTGGATGCACAAATATATTTGAATGGCAGCTATACTATTAGCCAGGGATTTATTTTTCCCAAATATGAATGTTATTTCCAAATCACTAAACATCTATCTAAAGATACTAAATCACCCTGAAATGCAACGAGGCAAGTACAAGTACAATGCGGAATGATGGAAGCTGTCTTTATGCGGAAAAATTACAATCCCCTGGCCCTACTGTCAGAACCTCACAAGCATTTCCCTCTGGCCGCAGAACCTCTACCGCAGAGCCAAATGCCTCAAACGAAGCCCTAAACCACCATCTTTTCATCTGTATAAGGGACTAAGATACGTAGGAGACCAAAAATCTATCCAAAACCTCTCCAAAAATAAAATGCCTTCTGTCAATTATAAAGCAATTTGGAGCTGCTATTGTCTGCCTTCTGTTCGTAATTACTACCCACAATCATATCATTATAAAAAGCCTCTTACAATCTTTATAATCCTTAATTGCTGGAAACAAAATAAGTGCTATGTCAGGACCATACAATCAGGACCATAATACAAACTGCTGTCCTGATGGCAGAAATGATCACATAGCCTTTTGGATGGCGCTGTTTACCTGTTTGTGCTTATTGACGTTGAACTGCATATAAAGTGAAAGCAAGTCATCTTAGTGTTTGCAGTCATTTACAGAGTTACAGTATATTATGCATGCTTTCCATGGAAGTGAAATTGTTAACCAGATTGCAATTACCTGCTGGGAAATCACTCGTCTTTTAAAATTGATCCTCTTTATACAAAAGTGTTTTAGGAAGACTCATAGCCCAATAATACATAAATGTCATATTTGTTCTCTTGATGTATTCCAGGCATCTTTACCTCAAAATGTCCAATGTATTTATTGAAATAAAGAATGAAACTATTTCCAAGTTTATCGTCCATAGAAAACAGTCCATACCATAGAAAATATAATATAGCTATATGTTAAGCAGTTCAGGAAATGCACACTGCAGTTGTGTGTGTGTGGGGGGTGGGGAAAGGAGGGGGGTTTCTGGCCTGCTTGCAGCTCTGGTCAAAGGGTGAATGTGGGGGGGCAGGGCATTAGGGAGCTCTGAGTCACACAGACAGATGGTATTCTCTCTCTGTGAACCTTATTCAATTATGATCGACACCAAATTTGGTGTTCATTGGATGTAAAGGTGCAATAATGATTTGAACATTGTGATTTTGAAGTGGTGCTGTAGCGCCACCTTGGGTGGTAGGTGCACAAAATGTGACACAGATTTCCAAAATTTGAACAGTGGCATATTTGACTATCTTTAAAAATGTCGGACGAAGGGGGGGAGGTAAGCTGTCTGAGGGTACCTGTGAATTTCATACATTCTAGCAATATGGAGCATATGTAAATGAGTACTTTGCAAAAAGTGCACCCTACAGGCCATATTGCACCATAACACTGAAGCTGTGCAAGCTCATCCACAATGACATTTTACCATCCCCTGAAGTATCGCCACAATCGGCAAAGATTTGTGGGCATACATTGGCAATTGGCAGCAATACCAAACATGACTGCACAATTTTGAGAGTTTCTGAGTATGGGAAAGGGGTGAAAAATATAGAGAAAAAGGGAAGAAAAAGAAGAACAATCCTAGCAAAAACAATAGGGGAGGTCCTATGCACCGTTGGTGCTTGGCCCCCTAACTATAAATGAAGTTTTCCAAATTGGGTGATTCAGAAGAGAAACCCTGGATACAACTATTATGTAAAGGGGTTCAAATTCCACAAAATACAGTAAAACTAATGATATATACGATAGACATTATGATATATACCTGTATACGTCACCTGTGTCTCTCGAATGGAGAGTGAGGTGCAGAGGATGTATAGAGAACCGAAAGTGGGTCAAACAGCCTCTATGTGTAATTACAGAGGGTCCTCACAATAAGTCACAGTTCGGTTGAAAAAACAAAAACAGCATGACAGTTTCAGGGGAATTTTCTCCCATAAGAATTAGAGGTTGCATTGTAATGTGTATTTATACGTCCACTTGGGGGGATAAGGAGCAATTTAATACCATAAGAATCAATGGGAAAAAGGAGAGCAGTTCTACGTTCTCCTTTTAGCAAACCAGTGAACACAAGCTTTGCCAAAGCTCATGATACAGTCTATTCCCAACACATGCACACACGGCTACACATTCAGCCATTTCACTACATGTTTTCTTGCTGAATTCTTAACATACGTATTTTAATTACATTTCTGCAGCCTAGTCTAGGTTATTGCACATTACATAATTATTATTATTATAAATATTATAACAATACATAATTATTCTTAAACACCAGATAGCTTCCACTAGGGTATTGGCACATCCTTAACACTTGATCCGTACTTGTCACTCATCTAGCAATGGTAAGCAACATACTTGTTTCACTGATTCCTTTTAAAGCACTATGTTACAATGCTAAAGGGATAGTTCACTTTCTGTACAAGCGGTGTTACATTGAAATAACAAGTTTTGAAACACCAGAAAGCAAACTCACTCTTTAGAACTTTAGATGTTTTCAGTAAAATTAATTAATCTTAAATAAATGAAATACCATCAGATTTTTTTTTGAGTGGGACATACCTATACTCCTGTCCACAGAAGCAATCTTTGTGCAGGTGACCTCCCCCAGCTCAGCCAGCTGATATAACACCTCCAGGGAGGAGATGATAAGCATGACATCGGGAAGAGTCAAGTGACAGATGACCTCTCTGTACGACTCTTGGTCCACGTACTCACAGACGAGAACACCATTGTCCTCAGCTTTGCAGAGGTTTCCCAATATCTCCATGGCTGAAAAAATATGGGGACAAGTAGCACAAGCATTTCAACACTCGTAACACTAGAACATTTATGCACAGTATCTACATGGTTCACTGTAGGCATGTAAGAGCTGGTTCTACAAATGCAAATGCAGATGTCTTACCCTCAAACATACTCACCCCTCATTTTCAAAAATCTATCCTTCGACATTAAGCATTTTGTGATGGTGTGAAACATGAGGTGAGTTGTTCGAAAATCAACAGGATCCAACTGAAGCTGAAAAGATAAAGTGTTACAATTCCTTGGCAATGAAAATTGAGCAACAACATTAACTAAATATAGTTTTTAACCTGTCACTCAAGACAAGCAATCAACGAAGTATCTTACCTCCCCTGCCACATTGCTAAGAGTGTCCAGTCCCAGCTGCCGTAGCGAAATGAACTGACAGTGAGCACATAATAAAAGGAATCTCAGACAAGTGCGGTTAGCTGCCAAAAGTTTGACGTTTGCTTCCTCAAATGAAAGGTTTCGCAAAATAACGCCAATCTGGAGCACCCGCTGCCCTTCGATGTCACTGATGCCCATGTTCCGAGGAGGGTGGAAGAGGGAGACCTCACTTTCCTCCCTCGCTGTTCCATCTTAGGGGGCAACAAGAGAAGTAAGACCTGTAAGTCTGTGAATAAAATGGCAGAGCAGGAAAACAGCTTGGCATCTGATGTTCTACATTTACCTTGTGATCTGTGGCTTTTGTCTGAGATGAGGTCCCTTACTTCTGGATCTTCCACAATGTCCTTCCAGAACTGCAAGAAAGAATGGAACAGTTGTCAACAGATCATTTGCAAACAAACTTTAACATCTGACATAGCAACGAACTAACCTCGGACAAGCTTCTTCATTTTGGAGTGAGAGTCAGTCTTGAAAGTTAAATCAGATGACACAATGTTCAAAATATGTGAATATGTTAAGTCCAGCCTGGAATTAATGATTACATCTTAGCAAATACAAAATGTTCTCACAATGTTGCTGCCATGTAGTAGTAATGTTGTAATGTCGACAAAACATTCCAGTAACATTATGTTAGCAGGGATACAATTCCATTTAAGGTGTGCTTAACTATTTTTGTGAAAACGTTCATTTAAAGGCTACGCATACATATATAAATCAACCCATCTTAATTTTGTACAGCAGCATTTACAAACAGATTGTCACACATCATGTCACAATGGACCTAAGTGAATAAAAAACAAGAAAATCCACTTCAGCTGAAGCGAGAAAGCTAATGTGATTGCTCTCTGACCCCTTCATAGGGGAAGAAAATGCAAAGAGAAACATGGTCAGTAAAAAGGTCAGCACCACACTGTATTTGTAATTTGATCTGTGAATATTTCTTGATCCATAGCCTTCCCAAGAACCAGTGGGCAAGTAAGAACTGAAATACTGTGAGGAAATGTTAATTATTATCTCCACCAGGCGGGAGCCTGGAGGGGATTATGCGTTTGGTCCCGTGTGTGTGTGTGTTTGTGCATCTGTCTGCAGCTAATCTCGCATATTACTGGGTCGATCAGCCTAAGATTTGTTGTGCATGCTGACAGCAGGCCAAGGACCCGAATTCTCGAATATTTTGCAAATCGGTCAACGACAAGTATTTTTTAAAAATTCATTTCCATCATTGTCCATTGAAATACATTGAGTGCTCACTCCTCCTAACCGGCCGGTAGGGGCCGCAAGTGATCGATCGATCGATCGGTCCACAAAAAGTGTCCCACCCCATAGTGGCCACAGTTTTCAGCCCAGGAGGCTGAAATTTTGCATGGACGTTGGTCATGACCGAAGGTAGAGCTGAGTAACTTAGGCCAATTGACCGAGAGGCGGCATGGTGATGGGCATGGCTTATCACAAAAAGGCGCATAACTGGATTCACAGATTTGCACAGATTTGGTGGAAAGGTTGGTCATGAGCCAAAGAAGAAGTCTAGGTCGCAGCTATTGTGGATTCGCGCTTGTTATTTTATTACTATAATTAAAGGCTATGAATATAAAGACATTAACACACAGAAATGAGATTATGTAAAAAGGGTGAGGGATGTGTTCAACAAGTCAAAAACTTGAAAGCACACTATTTTTTCAGTCATCTAACTTGTTAATTCATTTCCAGAACTGTCTCTGGATAACACTCAAAATTCATCAACAAAAAGCCGATATTACACAGAAAATAAACACTCTGCAAACTGGACTGTCGGTTAATCCCAGCCTGCTCCTGGTAGTTTATCATTGCATAGCAAAGCCAATTATGTATGTGGCATCCAAAAAACATTTTACCATCATGCCAAAGCAGTATGGAGAAAAAAAACTATAGCGTTTAACCTGGATTAGGACTGGCAACTGTCCTCAAAAATGCATTTTGAATATTCTTTCCTTGAAAACATGACCATTATAAAATAATTACATTTACATATAATTAAACACCAATTCATTCAACCATTATGCACGTTTTACCTAGCTTATTACTTACAAAATCACCTGGCACTCTGAGGGAGAAAAAAAGGCTGTCACACATCGCCGTTCAGATGCAGGTGTCTCACACTCTTATCTCTGCACTCTGGGTTCCAAGTGTGCCCTCAGGTTGCTAGATGTCATGTAATATCCAAGTTCTAATTCTTCAAAATAATGTGTCCTGCTCAATGTTCTGATGAGTTTTATAGTAATGTTTCCAAACATTATTTTTAAACACTGAGGAGCTGGATTGTTCAAGATGCTGCAGCTTTAATGCCGATTGGCTCATTCATAAACAGAAGGCTACAACAGAGGAAGGAATTTATCACAGAAATCAGATTCTGCAAGAAGTACGAGTGACATGTTCACCAGCGCACAAATTAAAATATTACAGTTTTTACTTTGGAATGCTCATTTTTCCATTTGAGTGAAATAAATTTTGCCATTCAAATTATGTTCAAATATGAATAACTAAAGCATATTTCATACACTAAGCAGCTCAAAGTGCTTCACAATGGGCAACTAGCAAAAGCACATATGAACGGCATAGGCATATGAAGACACAATACAATTATACATATATATACACACACACACACACAAACACACACACCAGTGGCAGCTGCTGACCAGAAATTTTTGGTGAAGCAGAGAAATATTTTTTAGCCAGTTAAATCAGGGGATGATTATTTAGCAGGTTGAGAGAGCCAGGTTGGGAATTCAGCCAGGACACAGGGGAATCCCCTACTATTTGCAAAGAGTATCATGGAATTTTTAACGACCACAGTGAGTCAGGACCCTCAGTTTAACGTCTCATCCGAAAGATGGCATCTCCTACAGCATAGTGTCCCCTTCACTCCACTGCAGCACTGGGGATTTTTCAACCAGAGGGAAGATTGCCCCCTGCTGGCCCACAAACACCACTTCCAGCAGCAACTTAGTTTTCCCAGGTCTCCCATCCAAGCACTAACCAAGCCCACACTTGCTTAGATTCAGACATTAGGCAAGAACAGGATACACATGCTTACACTTAAGTCAGATTCTCTCATCACCTATGCATATTCAATAGACAAACAAAATAATGTAATATTGTAATAAGTTCTACCAGTGCCATGAAAAACTACTTGCCCTCTTCCGGATTTCTTCTATTACTGCACATCTGTCACACTGAATGATCTTTAGACAAAATGTAATATTAGATTAAAGCCGCAAGCGGCGTTGGGAGGGGTCCAAGCATTGGCACCATCGCGCCCCCTATGGAGCTATTTTTAAATGGTTTTTGATCATATGCCTTCACCCAACATATCTACTGAATATCATGATGATTGTATAAAATGTTGATGACTTATGGCCAATTTTGTGCAAAGAGATGCTGTCGGATGACTTAGTTGCGTCGCCATGGATGTGTCCTGGCCGCTTCCCGTAAAGGCCTTTACTTTGTCGTAACATTTAGATGGGATGTCGTAACACACATATGGCCTGGCGTGTTTGTACAGCTGCAGCGCTTCCATGCTGTAACTAAAAAAGGCGTCACACTAGTGTTGTCACGATACCAAAATTTTGACTTTGATACCGATACCAAGTTTAGTATCACGATAATTGATACTGAAACGATACTGATTCAATACTCGGTACCTAACGATACTGAAATTACCTTAATAGATCAGAAACGTAATGTCCACAAGGGTTGACCTCATTTTCGAATTCACGGATTATTAAAAACCTGGTTTATTAACAACCTTTAAGTTGAAGCCTGTTCAACATATCAATAAGCATAGGCCTATAGTGTTACAACACTAAACCATAGAAAACTATATTAAATATATTTCAAAAATTAAACAGTAGTAAAGTAAATTATCTTTAAACAGGTCTTTCACTTTAAAATACATCTAAAAACTGCATGTTTCAATAACAATACAGCATCTTCCTATAATAAAATACAAATTAGAACAGCTATTGCTACTGAAGTGAACTGAGTCTAAGCTTGCACTGTATCAACCATGAAAAAATGCACAAGCGCAGGTCACCTCACTTGCCAACCTTAGTTGCTACTGCCATCTAGCGAAGATTCTGACAAATTACACTTTTCATCCTCTCAATCAGTAATGCGGGAGACACATTTCCCTGGGTTTAACATTTGACACAAAACTACCGAACGTCGGAAAATTCTAATACCGAACCGTTTCTTTTTTTTTTTTTTAAGTACCGAAAAAGTGCTGAAGTTTCGGAATACCGTGCAACACTACGTCAGACACATATTCCAATCCATTGCTCAGTTTAGCAGAGAATGCACATTTCAGAGCGCCTCAGAGACGGATAGGATAATACATATTTCATATAGCCTAATAAATACGACATTAAAAAAAAACGAAACAAAAAACGAAATATCAACTCGACATCCCTGCTAGCATGCATGCTGCGCGAAGAATACCTTATTATTTATTTTGACATTGGCAGACTACAGCATTTACGTCTTTTGTTTATATTCAATAGTAATTGCAGCGAGAAACTGCAGCTGTAGACACAAGAAAGTTTGTTATATTATGGTAACGGAATGAAGCGGACTACATATATAGGCTATATTTACCGTCATTGTTTTATTATACCAGCGTGTTTTCGCGCATTTGCAGAGAAACTCAATTACTATCAATAAAAATGGTTTAGCTATTTCTCAGCATAATGACGGATGGAGATGGGACGAAAATAATTTTCAACCGTCCACCACGTTTTAGCAACGTTCCAACACTCTCGTCATCACTGTTCCATGGGTCACAAAAACTATTACACTAACGCTTACATTGCAGTGTGAAATATCCACATTATATAATACCACTAACCTATTTAAAGACACTCAATTTCAAAAATAACGTATATAACCGAAATATTTTGAGCAGTAATACTTACATAGCAACATGACATTTTATCTGTGTTTAGTAGTATAGAGACAGAAAATCAATGACAAAGTCCTATCCGCTTCCGTTTTGCGTCAGAAAACGATGTCAGATAGGTCTATCAGCAAAGAAATGGCTTAGCTATGCCCCTAAGTCCTCAATAATAATAGTACTCTCCAAGAAATTATGAAAATCGTTGACAACGTTTCGTTAGGTGCATCGTCTTTAATGCTACGCCACAGTGAATGCGCAAGTGAATGCGATAAGAAAATATTCTGTTACGCTGAACTATAAAACGCTATTCCAAATGCAAAATCAGACATGTTATACATCGTTAGAAAGCTTATACTCTCACCTACTGAATAAATGAACTGTCAATCAAGCCAAATTGTACTAAAAACGGCGACAACGCCGTAAGCAACAGGAATCACAAACGGATTGTCAATATATGACCACTCAGTCGCAAAAGGGACATCTCTACGCGTAAAACCGATGGTAAGATTGTATATTTATAAAATGTTTAGTCCCAGATATTCACTGTAGAATGACATGGTATAATTTTTTTTTTTTTTTTTTTTTTTTTTTTTTTTTAAATGTGTTGTTTTTTTGGTTTTTCTGTGAGCAGCGTTTTCTCTGCTGTGTTGGCATATTTTAGGGCTAATGTCGGGTTTATCTTGTTGCTACGGAATATTGCATTACATTACAGGCATTTGGCAGACGCTCCTATCCAGAGCGACGTACAACAAAGTGTTTAACCATAACCAGGAACAAGTGTGTCGAAAACCCTAGAGGGCAGTAGCCTACCGTTCCAAGTGCAGGGAACAACCGCATAGTTCAACTTGGACCCTGTAGGTTAAACTGATTAACACTAACACAAACAAGAACAGCAACGCAGTCTATGCAAAAATACAAGCAATAGTTAAGACGAGTGCATTAACTAAGTCACCTACAAAACAGCTAACTAGTTACAACCCTAACCTTACAGTCAATTTAGAGATTGAGAATACGATTTCTCTCAGCATAATGACGGATTTAAAGAGTAAACAGTGCAGCATAAATTGCGTCTTTTGGTAATATTCAATGTTAGAAATTGCAGCGAGAAACTGCAGCTGTAGACACAAGTCTGTTATGTTATGGTAGCAACGGAACGGAACGGACTATATATGTATTACCGTCATTGTTTTATTATACCAGCTTGTTTTCGCGCGTGTGCACAGAAACTCAGAACCTATCAATAAAATGGTTTAGCTATTTCTCAGCATAATGACAGATTCAAAGACTAAACGAACTCACCCGATACTGTCTTCAAATGAATCCATGCCAAAGAAAAGTAATTATTCATCCTCTCAGAAAGCTTTTACTAACAAACTTTTGGTAGCCTATCCTAGCATGCACTCTGGGTGGCACTGTCTTCCAGTGCTTCCCTGACGGTCAGACCGTCCCCTCACTGATAAAAACTAGACCCTACGGTGTCGGATTACTTGCGTCGCCATGGATGTCGCTTGCAGTACATGACAAAGAAGTTTACTAGATGTCGTAACACTTAGATTTGGAGCTCCAGCTCTTCCACACCCCAACTAATAAAAAAGTCCAAATGGCGGGCAAACAATATGGCGGACATAGGTGCTCCCAAAAGCAAAGTTGTAGAGCACATTCAGATGCATAGGTCGATGAAGTTTTGTGTTGATCTAACTTATGGTGTGGGAGTTATGGCCTTTTACGCATTACCCTTTGTTATAGCGCCACCATCTGGCCGACATACGTGATTTTTAGTGCCTGAGTAGTGGCGGGCCATAGGAACCCACCTGCCAAATTTGGTTGCTCCAGGACTTATGGTTGCTGAGCCTCAGACACTTTTAGCGGAGAAAAATAATAATAAGAATAATAATAATCCTAACAAAAACAATAGGGTTCCACCAGCTTCGCTGCTTGGACCCCTAATAATAATAATAATAATCCTAACAAATACAATAGGGTTCCACCAGCTTCGCTGCTTGGACCCCTAATAAAGGGATCCTGAGTAAACACAAAACATATTTTTAAAATTATTTCATTTACTTAATGAAAAAGGTTTTCAAACACCCATATCACCCATGTGAAAAAGTAACTGCCCTCTTAGTTACTCAATCAGTAAATTAACTAAATTTAATTGATAATTAGATTCAGCTGATTGAATGCAGCCAGGCCTTATGAACCTTACCTCACTCATATCAAACCTTACCATTAGGGGTGTGCAGAGACGTCATTATCTGTATCTGTTCAACCAGCAAGATTATCTGTATCTGTATCTGTATTCGGATAGAAGACCTGAAGTGGGCGTGGCTTATACCGGAAGTCACATTAAATCAGGCAAAGTTGTATTTTCTAACCTAATATTCATTGGGAATGCAATTGTTGTGCCTTCAAAGCATCAAATTGATTTAATATTGGCATATAATTAATTATGAAAATGAAATATATTTCCACATCCTCATACTGTACTTTTCATCTCTCTCTCTCTTTTTTTATTTTTAACTAAACTAAGTTTTATGAACTGTCTGAACCCCACCCCCACACCCCGCCCCACCCCCACCCCCACCCCCACCCCCTCCCCCTCCCCTCCCTCCCTTAACTGGGGTGCACTGGACAATCAGAAACAGAAAAAAATGTTTTATAAATCGAAAGATTCTGTTTTGCATTGGAAATAGAAACTATTTACAGTAAAGATATATAGAAACATATCCTTCAGTTGAAGGGAATAATCTTAAATTCCAATGATGGTGCGTTCGCGTTTCTTGATGTGTTAAGGTTACTGCAGACTAGTGAAACGTAAATTACTACTTTACAACCGTAATCACACAACAGTAATAGCCTACATGAACTTTTTTGTCTGTTTTATTTATTTATTTATTTACTCTACTGAACTAACAGTGGATAGACTGCAAACCATCTGATGTCCTCATATATTCCCTTGGTGGCAACTGTTACCATGAATGGATTTCGTGTTCATTATAGCCAAGACCTATGACTGATACATACAGCAGGTTACATCCTAAACGGATGAATATTGACTGAAATACAAGGTAAAACGTCCGTTTCTTCAATATTTCGACTGGGTATTTTTAATGGAGGAAATTAACACATACAGCTAAAAACTACAGGTTCTAACCTTCATTTTGATGGGGGTTTGAAAGAAATCCAGCTGCCACACCAGGCTTGTGTCTCGCTAGCTCCCGCACCTCCTCCTCGATGCGAGAGTTTCCCTGAGCGATAGCCGGGATCGGTCAGCTGTCAGCCCGCTGCCTGCTGTGCGCTGACTCAGTGGGGGCGACTACAGAATATAGCGATCACTTTTCAATAAGGTGTAGTAAATGAAACGACTAGTTAGTGAAATCTAAGTCCTGTGTAACATTAGATAGAGGCTATGAGAACTCGACATGGAAATTTACATTTTTTTCCGAATCCGAATAATAACGAGCAACATCGGATAGAAGAAATATGTTTCCATCGCATTATTCGTGCTTTCCCGAATGCTGTATTCGGATTCGGATACATCCCTACTTACCATTAAAGCGTAGTAGTCAGTTACCACAAATTTCTATGCACACTATGCCATAACAGTTTATGATTGCAAGCATAAATTAGTCAGACACAAAATAAAACACCAAATCTGCATCCCTGCCTGATGACAGGTCGAGGAACCCAATGAAATGTTCTTTAATTATTCTCGCAGCATCGACATAACGCAGAATTAAGGACAACTGAGCTTTCAGAGATGTCGGTCCTCTCATCTATTTGCCATGCAAAAAAGAGCAGTGGCTGCTTCACTCTTTATATATTCACCTCGTTACGACCTGGTCTAGAGTCAGTCCATAACAGGGTGAATGATAAGGGAAATGGGTAGGGAAACGTACTGCGAACTGATCAGTAATTCCGGTAATCTGCCTATCCAAATCTAAATGAATGGTGTCTAGTCTTTGTAGGTTATTGGCTACGGGGCGGCTTTGAACACTGAACTTCGGACAGTTAGCTGAAGTCAAAAACTTACAGCCCGAATAGAGTACCCCCTATGGAGCGTTAGATCTCTACCCAGAGTAGCTTCAAAAACAATAAAGGAAAAATAACAAACTTGTGTCCCGATGGAAGGATTTTTAGCCCAGCTGGGAACACACTAACTAGCCGGAGTACTATACGACGAGCAGAGGGCAAAACGTGAGTCAAAGTAAAAAACGAGGGTACGGACAAACGCAAAATCCAATCAGCAAACAAAGAAGAGGGGCTAGGCGAGAATCGGAATGGAATACGAGAGCGAATGGTCAGAAACACAAAATCACGGGGCAAACAATCTAGAAGGTCTAAGGTAAGAATCGGAGTCGAAGGACACGAGTCAATGGTCATACATAGGGTTGCAAAATTCCGGGAATATTCAAGGATGGAATCTTTCCATGGGAATTAACAGGAATTTATGGGAAATAACAGGAATAAAATGGAAATACAGCCCTATTTGCTCAGGCTGCATTTACTATGTCATATGCAGACAGAAACAAACCTTTTATCATATTATAAGCAGACATAATTGCAAACATTCTCTATGACCCCCACCCCCAAGTTCCAAAAATGATGTCATCGTCTACGACAGCATCGAGTAGCCAATTGTCAAGGGATGAAGTTCCTTGATAGATTTATAAATTGTATTTAGTTATTTAGTCTGTAAAACTATAGGCCATAGCTTACAAGTAAGATAGCGATTATGATTGTTAATTGTTCCGCATTGTAGTAGCGTTTTATTGCTAACGTTAGCTGCTTTGCATGGTAAATCATAGAAAGACATGATGCATCACAAAAACTATTACACTACTAACGCTTACATTAGTGTGAAATACCCTCATTACAAAATACCACTAACCTAATTAAAGACACTCAATTAAAAAAATAACGTATATAACAGAAAAATTTTGAGCAATAGGCCTAATACTTACATAGCAGTAATGAAATCTTATCTGTTTTCAATAGACAGAGACAAAGTAAATCAATGATATATTTCTATCTGCTTCTGTCTTACTCCAGAAAACGATGTCAGCTAGGTCTATCAGCAAACATATGGCTTAGCTATGCCCAGAAGTCCTCACTAATAATAGTATTTTCCAAGAAATTACGAAAAATCGTTAACGTTTCGCCAGGTGCAGCGTAATTTACTGCTACCACAGAGTGAATGCGCAAGTGAATGCAATGATAACAAACCTTCGATTACGCTGACCAATGAAACGCTATTCCAAAAGCAAAATTAGACGTTATAATTTTAGAAAAAAAATTGTTATATTGTTAGAAAGCTTATAATCTCACCTACTGAATAAATGGATTGTCAATCAAGCCAGACTGTACTAAAAAGGGCGACGACGATGTAAACAACACGTATGGTATTACACACAGCTATTTTGGAAGGTACCCAGGCAAATGCACCCCCTCTACAGCCGTTTGTCAGTTCTGGGCTACTGTAGAAACATGGCGATGCGACATGGCAGCCTCCGTAGAAGAGGACCCGCTCCCTATGTAGATATAAAAGGCTCATTCTAAGGTAACGAAAACACAACGATTCTTATCTTCATGGGATTATACACTAATTGAATCATACTTATGAATATTATATTCCATTTCTGCCAAGTCCGTTCCGCTAGATGCCACTAAATTCTACACACTGCACCTTTAAAGGGATGCTGGCAAATTATCAGTACATGTGATGGAAGAGTGTGCTGCTGAATGCAGTGCATGGTTACAGTTCAATTAAATGGGAATCCTTTTAACCAAAACATGCCATAAGACCTAGTATTGCTTTTTTAATGTGTATTCCCCCCAAATAAGTTCACTATTAAAAGGTAAGATTTTTATATTGAAATTGTGCAAAATTCCCAAAGTTCCCGAGCTTAACTTCTCTTCCAAAATTTCTGGAAATTTACCGGAAATATTCCGACCCTTTGCAACCCTAGTCATACACAAGATCAAATCAGCAAACAAACCAGAAGGGCTAGACGGGAATCAGAGTCAAACAAAGATAGGGTCAAATACGCAAAGTCAAACAAAGCAATCACTAAACACACCACACCAACCATGCGTTCGAAGAGCTAGTCTCCGCTGGTAGGAGGTAAACGGCGGCTTATTCAAAACGAGCAACTGGATATGGAAACAACCAATCAGATGACAACTGGAAGGAAGAAACACATGCAAAAGTAACAAACGTAACCACAAACTACCACTGGGTTCGTAACAACCTGCACCGTAAGCAATGACTTCAATGAGATTATTTTGAATCATTTTAGGGTGCTTCCCATTGCTTGAAAAATGCATCCTCCTTTCTTCCACTACCACCTTGTCTCCTCCGTGCCCCCGTGTCCTCCCTCCCTCCAATGTCCCAATATTGGAGGAAAGAAGCAAAGCAGCTTCAAACTCGGCTCATTGCCTCCTCCCAGCACGGAAGTCTTTTTACATTTTAAGGTGGCACCATCGTGATCACGCCAACATAGATTGAAAGACCATTCCACAGAATCTGACACAATCCAAACTTTAGAAAACGGAGATGGCAGAGAACTTGAATTTCCCCAGATATTTCGCCAAAATGTGTGCGTGATTCAGTAAGTAATATCACACATCCTATCCGCAAGCTAGATTGCCTACAACAGATAACGAAAACAAAAAATAAAAAAGTTCATTTTTGTGGCTTTTTTCCTACAGACAAATTCAGCAATTTAAGATGGGTAAGTTTATTTATTTGCTTGTATATGAATGTTACTTAAACGAGCATGACTCTAAACATAAATGAGCACGGCAGCTACCAATATTTCATATGTGAATATGCATGAATGGATTTATTCAACTAACTGTTTCCAATGGACAATTTTTTACGAACAAATTTGATTTCAGATGTTACAGCGAGAAATGTTTTTCGGCGTGAACATTGAACATTGGGAAACAACACATAACAACATTAAACTGTTATGTTTGTATACTACGAGATTTAATTTACTTTGATCCAATTAAATTACATTTACATATATGTGTCTCGATACGAACCGCAATGTCAGGTTCATGTAGTTTCCTCTCCTATTAGAATTTCCAATCTCATTATGCCCCCTAAATGCCAGCTCCTGACAACACAATAAAACAGTAACTAACTCGCTCTACTACCCGACAAGGAGAAAAAAAGCCCAAAAAAGCACTCATGATTGGAAGGACTAGTGAAGCACGGATGGGTTCAAAAACGTGTCATGATCCATAAATGTCCTGTCAAATTTTATAAAGTCATACATTGATGTGCATTGCCTAGGGATGAAGACAGAAGTCTTGCCACACTGAAGACCCGTCAGACGTGTCCCTGTTTTGCACAATACCAGGCATGTTTTTAACAAAGGCACTTTTTTAAAGCTTTTTAAAAAAAATTAGTTGTTGTGGTGATAAATCAGCATTAAAGAAACATAGGTAGGGCAAAAACCAACTTTATGTTCTGCAGATTCAGGCTGCCATAAAAAGTTGCGTAATTTCCGCTCACTTTGAGGAATGCTCAACACAAACATTGTTGAACAGCTGAAAAGGAATAGAATCCCTTCACGGTAAGCCTGTTCACCACTCTGTGACATTCATTTAATAGAAACAGAGTATAACTATTCTCAGCCTTACCATGCATAACTTGGATGTTTGCTGTTTTACTTCTTTTTTTATTATTTTTTTATATTTTTTTTTTACCAGAGTTAAATGCCGTAAAACTAGCATTAGCTGATTCTGGGGCATTATGAGTGATCTGGGGCGGTATTTGAGTGAAATGTACATTTATAACGATTATTCAGCAAACTATAGTCAGACTGTGAAACTTAAGGGCAAAATAGTTGAGTACAGTCTATGGCAGTGGTTCTCAACTCGGGCCAGAAAGGGCCGGTGTGGGTGCAGGCTTTTGTTCCAACCAAGCAGTTACACACCTGATTCTACTAATCAAGGTCCTTAGTAAAGACACCAAAGGTTGATTAGTAGAATCAGGCGTGTAACTGCTTGGTTGGAACAAAAGCCTGCACCCACACCGGCCCTTTCTGGCCCAATTTGAGAACCACTGGTCTATAGGATAACTTCATCCATGTTAGTTTCACTTAGGACATAGGGGAGAGTTGGTATAAATGTAACGCATCATAAATGTTAAACGGTTAATAACTTTCTGTACACTGAGGCAAAAGTTGCCATTGGAGGATTGTATACACGCAATTCAGTTCTATATCAAATGATCAACAGAAAAGAAACAGCCACCTGGTCACATGCATTTATTATAAGCACACAGCAGATAGGTCTATATATTAGGCTATTTGCTTTTGTGTTTGTTTATAATGCATAAATATGCTATGGAAAAATTAAACAAGCTTTTCATTTATATTATGCAAGATATTTTTTCTAAATTAAATGGTCTACTGTCAATAAGAAAAATACATCCTTTTGCAATGCTGTGCAAAAATGAATATATAACATCATCCATAGGTCAATACATTGTCTTACAACAGTAGACTGCATGGACGTTTTGATGTAGTTATTTACGGTAGGCTAAGGGTAGCAAAAACCCAGCATAACTTATCGGACTCGACTAAGTTATAAACGCAATTGGGTAATTACTACTTACATTTTGTGTTTTCTTTTTCCTGGCCAGGTGCAAATGTTGCACTTTCTTGCATGTGCTTCAGCTACTGAATGACTGACACTGATGCAAATTGCTCAAATTGTTTAGCACATACAATCACACAAAACGCATTACAGTTGTGTGATGAAACTTTAGGGTGGGGATGAATAATTGTGGCTATTGCAGTAAGAGAAATGATGGGTTTATAACTCCATGGGGGTCAGTGGAGGATACACTAAAAAGAAAAACCAAAAACAGACCAAAATACACAGAATCCTCATTTGTTTCGTTAGCCAACGAAACATATAACAAAAACAAAACAGTATGGGGAGTGACGACAAGAACTGGCGCATATTTATTACATTCACAACGGGACGCAGTCGCTGATCCACCGCGTCACTTGCTGTCCTCACTAGTTTTGGTTTTAGCAGCCCGACAGTGGAAACAGAAACGGTAACCGTTCCCATGAGTCCTGAGCAGCGCGGAACGGCATGGAGCGGCCCTGGTAACAGTTCGGCCCTACGGTGGAAAAACGGTTTATGACATCTGCTGAAATCTAACCAATTTGTGTGCGGTCCCCCTGCTCTTTATGACTGAAGAAATTTTCTGCAAGGACGTTTGCAGTCTGGGAGGAAGGACTATCCTATTACTATTAACATATTAAAATAAATTGCTAGCATTGTTCAAACTGTATATAGTTATTACAAAGTTATATATTGTTCAATATGTCATACATTGAACATGCATTAATTGATTATGTTTTTGGGTGTCTTGTGTACTCAAAAGAATAAAACCTTTTGAGATCCATGATGAATCTAGCTCTCGATAGATTTTCTGAAGTTGGAATGTGTTGTAATGTTCGCTGAAAGCATCGGAGGCGGGTTAAAAGTGGGACAGCCCAGAGGCTGATTTTTCTACCTTCATTTCATTTCTTTCCTGCATTCCTTTAGTCCAAATTGCGACTACAAAAGAAGTCAAGAAACTGATCCAGTCCAATGTTTCATCTAGTGCGATGCATCGTAGCTATTACTACGTTTGACACATGTAAATGTAACATATTTCCATAATGTTACACTGAACAGCATTTTGAACAGCACGAAGTGGAAGAAAAAAAAGTAGTTGAGTTTTTTGAGACCAAATATTTTTTATTTTTTGAGTGAAAGTTTGGTAGGAAGGGGAATTCAAAGACTTTAGTATGTGTGTCATGTATTTGGAATGTTCTCATATGCCTGCATGTAAGTCAAAAATAATTCCTCTTGAAGACAAACTATCTCTTATCTTTCTGTCTCTCAGTTAATGTAAAAAAAACTTTTTTTGTCATATTTGATAAATTCTGTGTGTGTCAGTAGAGGGTTTGGACAAGTAGAAAGGTAGAGGGGAGGTGTAGAGTTGCTCTTCTTCAACTATGTTCAGACGACAAGGCTCTCTGAAGTTAAACGATGCAGGTTCGTTTTGTTTCGCAAATGAGTAATTTGAGGCATAAATCGGACAATCGGTCATCAAAGAAACTGATGCGTTACATGAGGCCATCTATTGTTTGAAGAGATATAGATAATTGGGTATGTAGGCTAATGTAGTGCTCATTATCAAGGAAAAATGAATAGCTTGTTAAAATTCTGGGATAGCAAACTCAACAAGGTGAATGGAAAATGGGTAATGCATTATTTCATTTTTACAGTGTACAGACAAAACAAAACCAAAATCCATTATAAAAAAGTGATGTAAATAACAGTAGGGTATATAAAACAAAACTGTCTTTAAATGCCCTCAGACGTAGAAGAATTGTCAGGGCATCCTAACCCGCTTAAGGAACAACCTGGTCTCGCGTTCACTGAAGCCAGGAAACTTCTCTGCTAAGATGTTCAGCAAGTATTCTGGCAGGTTCTTGCAAATTTTGCAGTATAATAACAATATATAAATCACTGACTTGTCAGAAAATAACAGTTGTTTGCTTTAATATGATGTTAAAAATGAGCCGCTTCCCTTGTAATCATTGATTGAATGGCATCATTGTTCGTGCAACTTTTGGAGTGAGGTTATCTTTTTTCCTTCATCAAAATGAACCGTTATTTAGTGTTATTGATACAATAAAACTAATATAAATGCGCATTTAGTCGTATTATTCAGCTATGGGATGCAACATTTAATGAAAAACGTACTCTCAAAACAAGTGCCAAAAGGTCTTAGTTTTAAACCTAGCGGTCTCAAGGCTTCAAAATTCCATGGCAGCTAGTCTCCTTTTTCACCGTAATTAAGAAAACATCCATTTATAAATCTAAAATGCTTTGGGACTATTACATGTGGTAGACAAGACCTAACTGGCTGTGGCATACTATTCTAGCAGCTTGAGAGACCTTGAACAACCAGGATGATGACAAGACAGGTTGGCCACAATTTAAATTACATTTCATTTCACCAATAAAAAATCCCATCTGGGGTTATTTTGAATAAGATGGAGTGTTCCTTTTTTTGGGTGCCATTTTGCTTCTGAAATTGCTGTAGAATTATAAGACTTTCAGGACCGTGGCAGATTAACATTTTACAACACCTAAATAAACAAAAGTATGAATACATGCTAAGCGAACAACATGTAAAACATTTCAGTGAGGTTTTCTTTAAACAAAATGCATGATAATGGCATCAATGGGGTTAGTTTTTTTTATAATGATCCCATTGATTTCGGTGCAATTTTTGAGTGCAGGCACAAATGCACGTAAACAAAGTCAATTTAGCATAATCATTTCTGACTTCTTAAGTAATAATAAAAAATAATATCACAGAACTGTCAGTACACATTGAAACAATATAATAGCTTCATCTACTCTAATTAGGGGTCCAAGCAGCGAAGCTGGTGGAACCCTACTGTATTTGTTAGGATTATTAGGGGTCCAAGCAGAAAAGCTGGTGGAATCCTATTGTATCCGTTAGGATTATTATTCTTATTTTTCTCCGCTAAAAGTGTCTGAGGCTCAGCAACCATAAGTCCTAGAGCAACCAAATTTGGTGGGTGGGTTCCTATGGCCCCCCACTACTCAGGCACTACAAATCACCTATGTCGGCCAGATGGTGGCCATATAACAAAAGGGTCCTTTTTAAAAGGTCATAACTCCCGTAAGTCAGATCAACACAAAACTTCATCGACCGATGCATCTGAATGTGCTCTACAACTTTGCTTTTGGGACCACCTATGTCTGCCATATGGTTTGCCCGCCATTTGGACCTTTGTATTAGGTGGGGTGCGGAAGAGCTGGAGCTCCAAATCTAAGCGTTACGACATCTAGTAATCTTCTTTACGGCAAGCGACATCCATGGCGACGCAAGTAATCCGACACCGTAGGGTCTAGTTTTTATCAGCAAGGGGAGGGTCTGAACATCGGGGAAGCAATAGAAGACAGTGCCAGCCAGAGTGCATGCTAGGCTACCAAGAGTTTGTTAGTAAAAGCTTTTTGAGAGGATGAATAATTACTTTTCTTTGGCATGGATCCATTTGAAGACAGTATCGGGTGAGTTCGATTAGTCTTTAAATCTGTCATTATGCTGACAAATAGCTAAACCATTTTATTGGTAGGTTTTGAGTTCCTGTGCAAACGCGCGCAAACACGCTGGTATTATAAAACAATGACGGTAATACATATGCAGTCCGCTTCGTTCCGTTGCTGCCATAACATACTATCTTGTGTCTACAGCTGCAGTTTCTCGCTACAATTACTAATATTGAATATAAACAAAAGACGCAATTTATGCTGTACTCTGCCAATGTCTAAATAAATAATACGGTACTCTGAGTGCATGAAGCAGGTAGCATGCATGGCGAGTTGATCTTTCGTTTTTTGCTACTAAAGGCTTGTTAGTAAAAGCTTTGAGAGGATGAATCATTACTTTTCTTTGGCATGGATCCATTTGAAGACAATATCGGGTGAGTTCGGAGTGTAGCACAGTGTGTAAGGAACTGGGCTTGTAACCGAAAGGTCGCAGATTCGATTTCCGGGTAGGACACTGCCGTTGTACCCTTGAGCAAGGTACTTAACCGAAATTGCTTCAGTATATATCCAGCTGTATAAATGGATACAATGTAAAATGCTATGTAAAAGTTGTGTAAGTCGCAATGGATAAGAGCGTCTGCTAAATGCCTGTAATGTAATGTAATCTTTAAATCCGTCAATATGCTGAGAGAAATCGTATTCTCAATTTAATCTCTAAATTGACTGTAAGCTTAGGGTTGTAACTAGGTAGCTGTTTTGTAGGTGACTCAGTTAATGCACTCGTCTTAACTATTGCTTGTATTTTTGCATAGACTGCGTTGTTGCTGTTCTTGTTTGTGTTAGTGTTAACCAGTTTAACCTACAGGGTCCAAGTTGAACTATGCGGTTGTTCCCTGCACTTGGAACGGTACTTCTCTCTAGGGTTTTCGACACACTTGGTCCTGATTATGATTATACACTTTGTTATACGTCGCTCTGGATAAGAGCGTCTGCCAAATGCCTGTAATGTAATGTAATATTCCGTAGCAACAAGATAAACCCGACATTAGCCCTAAAATATGCCAATACAGCAGTGAAAACGCTGCTCACTGAATAACAAAATAAACGAGAAAGTTTTTTTTTTAATTATACCATGTCATTCTACAGTCAATATCTGGGACTAAACATTGAATAAACATACTATCTTACCATTGGTTTTACGCGTAGAGATGTCCCTTTTGCGACTGAGTGGTCATATATTGACAATCCGTTTGTGATTCCTGTTGCTTACGGCGTTGTCGCCGTTTTTAGTACAATTTGGCTTGATTGACAGTTCATTTATTCAGTAGGTGAGAGTATAAGCTTTCTAACGATGTATAACATGTCTGATTTTGCATTTGGAATAGCGTTTTATAGTTCAGCGTAACAGAATATTTTCTTATCGCATTCACTTGCGCATTCACTGTGGCGTAGCATTAAAGACGATGCACCTAACGAAACGTTGTCAACGATTTTCATAATTTCTTGGAGAGTACTATTATTATTGAGGACTTAGGGGCATAGCTAAGCCATTTCTTTGCTGATAGACCTATCTGACATCGTTTTCTGACGCAAAACGGAAGCGGATAGGACTTTGTCATTGATTTTCTGTCTCTATACTACTAAACACAGATAAAATGTCATGTTGCTATGTAAGTATTACTGCTCAAAATATTTCGGTTATATACGTTATTTTTGAAATTGAGTGTCTTTAAATAGGTTAGTGGTATTATATAATGTGGATATTTCACACTGCAATGTAAGCGTTAGTGTAATAGTTTTTGTGACCCATGGAACAGTGATGACGAGAGTGTTGGAACGTTGCTAAAACGTGGTGGACGGTTGAAAATTATTTTCGTCCCATCTCCATCCGTCATTATGCTGAGAAATAGCTAAACCATTTTTATTGATAGTAATTGAGTTTCTCTGCAAATGCGCGAAAACACGCTGGTATAATAAAACAATGACGGTAAATATAGCCTATATATGTAGTCCGCTTCATTCCGTTACCATAATATAACAAACTTTCTTGTGTCTACAGCTGCAGTTTCTCGCTGCAATTACTATTGAATATAAACAAAAGACGTAAATGCTGTAGTCTGCCAATGTCAAAATAAATAATAAGGTATTCTTCGCGCAGCATGCATGCTAGCAGGGATGTCGAGTTGATATTTCGTTTTTTGTTTCGTTTTTTTTTAATGTCGTATTTATTAGGCTATATGAAATATGTATTATCCTATCCGTCTCTGAGGCGCTCTGAAATGTGCATTCTCTGCTAAACTGAGCAATGGATTGGAATATGTGTCTGACGTAGTGTTGCACGGTATTCCGAAACTTCAGCACTTTTTCGGTACTTAAAAAAAAAAAAAAGAAACGGTTCGGTATTAGAATTTTCCGACGTTCGGTAGTTTTGTGTCAAATGTTAAACCCAGGGAAATGTGTCTCCCGCATTACTGATTGAGAGGATGAAAAGTGTAATTTGTCAGAATCTTCGCTAGATGGCAGTAGCAACTAAGGTTGGCAAGTGAGGTGACCTGCGCTTGTGCATTTTTTCATGGTTGATACAGTGCAAGCTTAGACTCAGTTCACTTCAGTAGCAATAGCTGTTCTAATTTGTAAATATTTTATTATAGGAAGATGCTGTATTGTTATTGAAATATTCTGTTTTTAGATATATTTTAAAGTGAAAGACCTGTTTACAGATAATTTACTTTACAATTGTTTCATTCTTGAAATATATTTAATATAGTTTTCTATGGTTTAGTGTTGTAACACTATGCTTATTGATATGTTGAACAGGCTTCAATTTAAAGGTTGTTAATAAACCAGGTTTTAAATAAACCGTGAATTCGAAAATGAGGTCATCCCTTGTGGACATTACGTTTCTGATCTATTAAGGTAATTTCAGTATCGTTAGGTACCGAGTATTGAATCAGTATCGTTTCAGTATCAATTATCGTGATACTAAACCTGGTATTGGTATCAAAGTCAAAATTTTGGTATCGTGACAACACTAGTGTGACACCTTTTTTAGTTGCGGCATGGAACCACTGCAACTGTACATACACGCCGGGCCATATATGTGTTACGACATAGTAAAGGCCTTTACGGGAAGCGGCCAGGACACATCCATGGCGACGCAACTAAGTCATTCTACAGCGTCTCTTAGCACAAAATTGGCCATAAGTCATCCATTTTTTATACAATCATCATGATGTTCAGTAGATATGTTGGGTGAAGGTATATGATCATGAGGACAAAGCCATTTTAAAATCGCTCAATAGGGGGCACGATGGTGCCAATGCTTGGACCCCTCCCAACGCCGCTTGCGGCTTTAATTTTATATATTTTCTTGTTAAATTACCTGTTAAAGTGAGCCCAGATGCCAATTTTGTTTCATGTTTGTGCTGGCACAACATTTGTGCACAACATGCCACCTCCCTTTGAGTGATTACACAGGACGAGGGAAGCAGCTAATTTTTTTAATCGTATTAAAGAAAACAACAGTTATATTCTGTTAGCTATTCGTATGTTGTTATTTGATGAAACGGCAGCATTTATAACATTTTGAACAATAAACTGTCAAAATATGTTTTCGCCAAAACGGGTTTGACCTCCCTATTAAGATTTTACATTGCAAACTGTTATTATATGATGAGAGTTGCCGGTTCCATTAAAAAATAATTGAATGCTGACTATGCTGATTCCAGCCGAATATTAGCCGGGCTTTATATTTCCCCAAATATGAATGTTATTTCCAAATAACAGAGCTAAGCATTCATCTTAAGATAAACAAATCACCCCCCGAAATGCAACGTGGCATGACGTCAAGTACAATGCAGAATGATGGAAGCTGTCCTGAAAAATTACACTCTGCTGCCCCCTACTGTCAGAACCCCGCAAGCATTTCCCTCTGGCCACAGAACCTCTACCGCACAGCCAAATGCCTTAAAAGAAACCGTAAACCACTCTACCTTTGAGCAAATGTGGCTAGCTGTGTCTGTCTGTGGTATTGACTGCAAGTGTCACAGTTTTATCCGCAACTGACACTTCTCCAAGTTCGACTTCAGTTTGGGAAATCAAATAAAAATAACACCCCCCCCCCCCCAAAACGTGTTCCCCACCGCAGCTTTTAACTAACTACATAAGCTTTGTAACTTGTAACTGTAACATTTTTTTTCCTGCTATCAGCTTGACAGTACCATTGCAGACAGTGTTGGAGCTAGATGTCAGAGGAAGTAGTACATAACTGCTTCTAAGTAGGGATTGGTGGACCGCAGTGTTAATTATTCATGAAGGACAATTGACAGGCTTCAAGTAAAATACCAATCGAGGAACAGGCGGAGGAGGAACAAACTGCACCAACGAATGTAAATGATTAGCTGAACGAGGAAGATAAAAAATGTGCCCAAAATTACAATATCCCAAGTTATGACAAACCACCTAAAGCCATTTTTCACCTCACAATAATATGAAAAATAGCCATAATGTGGCACCACTGCTCTATAGGTGCGTTGCTGAATATGTACGTAACCAGTGATGAATCCTCACAGCCATGATCTAAAATCTTGTGCAAAGCCTTCAGAGAAGCATGGAGGCTGTTATAGCAGCAAAGGACCAACTCCATATTAATGGGCATGGTTTTGGAATGAGATGTTAAACAAGCACATATGGGTGTGATGTTCAGGTGTCCACATACAGTTGAGGCCAAAATTTTACATAAACCTAGGCTAAAGACATTCAAACTCAATTTTTCACGCATTTCATGTTACCATACATTTACTCTGTTAAGTCAATTACAACGTTTCGCCTGGTAAGGTTTTGCCGTGGCGCCACGGCAAAATCCTCGCCGCCACGCCATAATATAAAAAGAGAATAATTAAAATAAAATAAAAAATTATATATATATATATATATACTGTATATAGCCTATATATTTAATTCATAAATTAAAAATGTTAAACTTTCTAAATATTTCTGCCTAAATGTGCTTTCAAAACCCTACTGTCGCATCCACATATTTATTTTCAAAAAGAGCCTAGGCCGCGCGCTCCGTGCTTCCTCCTTTCTGAGGTGGTCGGAAGACTTGCAGCGCGCGAAGGTCTGTCAAAGCGTCACTTTTTTTTCCTTCAGCGACCGAAAGATAACGAAAAGGTAGGTAGCGACGCTTCAAATATTACAAAAATACCATAGTGTTAACCAGTGTTTGAATTGGACCAAAATAAGTGCCGGTACCTACTCCTCAAAATACATACTGTGTAAAAGAAATTAATGTTGGTAATCATAAGAAGAGTCGGTACTCATATACAAGTCCCGACAACTCCTGCCCATCTCAAGCAATGGCGTTAACTATCATTCAGTGATGACAACTGGCAGATCCTAACTCTGTTCGGGCAAGTGGAATGCCTCATGCAGTTGTCTGATCGGACAAGTAAAAAATAAATGTGATAAATATGTAACGTTATCTGAAAATAAACAGTGTTTGTTTGAGCCGAAGCGGAACCTGTTCCAGTTGAGCTACATACGTGCCCACCCTTTTTATTATCTAGAGCTGCTGTTATAATGGTACATCTGATTAAAATGGTGACCTGGAGAAACCAGTCGGATGTTGCGGCCGCAAATTGTTGGCAAATCGCCAAAACAGCGCAAATGTTTATTTTTTAAATTTTTTTTAGGGCATTTAAAATGTTTGAGTGATTCAACTACTTCCATTTCCATACTACAACATGGTGATTTTTTTCCATGAAAACGAAAGGGAAAGTCTTTATTTTTAAGGTTTTGTGAATGTAGTGAGCTAGCAAAACTGAGTTAGGCTACAGTTGCTACAGCTGACAAAGAGGGCTGCATTCTAATGATGATTATGATTATAACGAGAAGAGCAGTCTCACAAGCTGCTGCAGTATCCAGAAATAAATACAGATAACACTAGCTAATAAAACATACATCTAAGTTGGTTAGGAAATTTTTGCTTCTCAGTAGAAATATAATGCATGAATGATTAATATACTACTGTATGTTCTAAAGGCTTGTATGCCTTTTTTGCCCAGAAGCCTTCCAGTGTATATAGTGTTAAATGTGGCAGATCACAGAGAATAAGAGAAAGATCACAGAGACTAAGAATGGACACTTAAGCATCAGAACTTAATCTTATATCATTTGCAACCAAAGCTGTCTCAGTGCTGTGGCTGGCTAGAAGTTTTACAGAATGTTGTTTCTGTTGAAGTGGGTGTTTAATTGGGTAAAAATATTTTTTCTAAAACTTTTTTTAAAAATACATTTGAAATCGGCCAATAGTTGCTAAGGACAGAACTGTCCAGGTTATCAGATTTCTTACGCAGCAGCTTTACTTGGCATTTTCTACTCCTCGCTGACATTTCCTCATTCGCCAATGCGTGAGCATGAGGTGTCCATGGTTATGGCCATTTAATACTTCTGAATAGTCATCACAGTTGTGATTTGTTTTGTGTGCAGCACTCACAACCGGGCAGAGCATTTATACTAGTGTAGCATTTTGCACAGGTAATCATATTTCTGGTATGACAGTTTTTATATTTATTGAGAGAGTATATCTGTATTATCAAAACGGTTTGGCTAGCCTCAAATCAAACAGTTCCATATTTGTTTAAAATACACCACAGGAAGTTAACATTCAAGTGACCGTTATTACCACCTCACATCACCAGTCAACCAATCATCATCTGCAGCATATGCAGGTAGTGGTTGCCAAACATGCAATTTTCCTCTTGGGGAGGAACGAGACATCTATACAGACATGGTCTGCATATTGTAGGACCAGCACAAAACGGTTTAAAGAGATTGCATCCAAACTGCTTAGTAGATCGGTATCGGCTAAAACGGTTCACATGAATTCGGATATTGGCGCCAAAAAAAACAGATCAGAGCATCCTTAATTGCATTCCATGAAAGGAACATCAACAACCTTGCTGGTCTAAACTGACGACTAACTCACGACATTAAGACTCTTAAGAGCAATTGTCTGCTCTAGTGCAAACATGCATGCATGACAGCCCTAACCTAGGCCATCCATTAAATTAATATTTTGTCAACCTCCCATCTGGACACAGGTAAAGCTGCTTGCACGTACTGCAAAAGGCCACATTTTAGTTTGTTTGGACCCATTTGTCATAGGTACTGTGCATCTGCAACTTCTAAACATGTGGTTATCCCACCCTTGGAATTTACCTTCATAAAGTCCCGGGACGTCTTCTCCTTCCAGTCCACCCCAAAAACAGCAGAGAAACTTCCCAAAGCTGCAACGACACATTAGAATGTTTCATACACAATGTTTTTAAAGTCAGGCAACTGAGAATTTCTACTTGTATGTATGTATATCTTTTGTCCATGTTTTCACGATTGAAACAGAAAATGTAGGATGAAACAGTAAAGTGGCCTGAAAACTGAACAAATAACTGAAATAAGTGTATTTGCTTGATAATGAGGCCAGTGGGGATGCAGATAAGTTTTTTTTAATAAGTGACTTTAATGAGCAGTGTGTTCATGCTTGGTTAAGAGGGGGTAAAGAGGTGAAAGACAACTAAAATGAGAAGTGTTATGTGGTGGTTACAGAGGTGAAATGTGGTCAGACGCACAGTCCTCAAAGACTCCAGCATGAGCGAGCAGTAGCGTGACAAGTTTGGGGTCCTTCTCCAGCTGCATGACGTGCTTGCTCTCATTGGAGAGGAGGGTGCACACATTGATGGCGAAGTCCACCTCATTTGGGAGGCCCGACAGCAGAGACAGCACCAGTTTGTTGTAGTCACATGGTGGAGAAAATTCCATTGACAGACCATAGCTTTGGCGAAGGTAATCTGGGGAGAAAATACATTTTTAGTTTTAGCTAATGGGAACAAACAAACACAATTCACCCATAGCAATGCAGCACAGTGGTTAATGAGCTAGCCAGTGGAGCAGCACATTACAAAGTAAGTTCCACTGTAGACCCAAATTTATTTAGTAAAACATACAACCATATGAATAGGTGATACATACAAGGTGACTCTTCCTATGGAAGGGATTAGTCACTGCTAAAATCATGCAAAGGGAGAGAATCATTTATGCTAAATTAAAAGACCCCAATATAATTACCATGTGTTTTGATCAGAGCTTTAGGGTTGAGTTTTGATATAGCTGTGAATTACCAAGTTTCATCACTTTATGATTAAATGAGTACAACTAAATAAGCAAATAAAAGAAAGAAAACTGATTTCCATATGTGCCAATAGATTGTGGGGAATTTTTAAATCTTACAACAAAAAACACAGTTTCTACATAAATACTGGTCAGAGTTTTCTAAATGACTAGTTTCCAAAACAGGAAAGTTTCACATTTCTGTATTATATAAATTGTTCCCAGGGTATAATAATTACATGGTAATTGAGGATTTGAGTGCTTGAAAGACAAAGACTGCTTGAGCATTATACAGTAATCGAGGAGAAAAGAAAAAAAACTTAGAAATTCAAATAAATTCATGAGAATTAATGCGTTTAGTTCCATTCTTTATTTTTACCTTTATTTGGAAGCTTTAGCAGTTTGTTGTTTTATGGGTAATATTAGTTTCAGAAATCCTTGGTGTTATTCATATTAAAATTTTTGGTTCCTCTGTTTATTTTTTGTCCCGTCTACATTTTTTCATTTTTATTGCCTACTATAATGGACTGCATTTGGACTGCATTTATATAGCGCTTTTATCTATATATTTATATATCCAAAGCGCTTTACAATTGATGCCTCTCATTCACCCATTCACACACACACTCACACGCCAACGGCGAAAGCCTGCCATGCAAGGCGCCAATCAGCTCGTTGGTAGCAATTAGGGGTTAGGTGTCTTGCTCAGGGACACTTTGACACGCCCAGGGTGTGGGATCGAACCGGCAATCCTCCGACTGCCAGACAACCACTCTTACCTCATGAGCTATGTTGCCCCCATAGCCTATATACAATAAATACACCGCTCAACACTGCCTCAAGCTGTAGTATATGCCTAAGTTGTTGAAAATAAAGGCAAACTGAAAAAATGGAAGTGTATTAAAAAACACTGATTCATTAAATGAATAGATCTCACATGTGAAAAGAGTGAAATAACACGCGCAAAAACAGTAAAAGTACACGAAGTTTCCAAAACATTTTTTTAAATCTATAAAATAAATAAATAAATAAATATCCACAGGCAGTTTCCTCTATAAGAATAAATACCAGTTTACAATACAAGCAATGCAAGATGCATTGACAGACTGGTGCAGATTTAATCACTCTGGTCCATCACAGAAAGAAAGCATACTTTTTTTGCCTTTAACACAATGAAACCCAAGCATTAGGCCTACTAAATTAATAAAACAGGGCTGGACTAGTGCTTCCGTTTTTATTTCTTTAAAGCTTGCTTTTGGCACAGGTAACAGAACGGAAAGTAACAAAACTGCAAAAAAATGGCAATAATCAGGGGACAATCATTTTTACAGATCAGCAGTCTTTACACAAGGTTGGCGCTCAGACACTGGCAGCAAACATTCTATATGGCATCCACAATAGCAACTGTGATCATATCAACCAAATGACAGCTGCTAACCATTCCAGAAGCAACTGATAACCCCCTGGGTCTGAGTTGCTCTTACACTGGTGAAAACACTGTGTTCATTGAAAAATCTACTTGAATTTCTTGCTTGAAGGTTACTCCTGAGACAGAATAACATGTATTTTAGTTAGTCTATCGCCCTCCTGTTGCTTCTGCATGTGTCGTGGATAATTTGAGTAATTTTACCTATGTTTTTGCAGATTCTGCATTAATTGCTATGGGAGATTTCAATTTTGATCGGCTAAAAGACATTTCTGATAAAGGTTTGTTCTGATTTAAACCCAACTCAGAATATCACAAAACCAAGTCGTCCAAACTTGAAACATGCATGCAAATGTACTCTTATTGAGCTTATACTTTGCAACAGAACTGCCAAAATTGTGGCAAATGGTGTTTTTATTCATGACCTCCATAAAGAGTGTGATCTCTCACATTTCTCAAATTCTTGATGCAGAGACAGGTTTAGCATCATTTACAAGGACCTTTAATTACATGGTAGATAAACATGTACCTTTTAGAAAGTTAAGCGTTAAAATATGTTTAATCCTTGGTTCAACGAAGATATTTCATTATTATTTCAGCAAAGGAATCAACCATGAAAAGTTGCTAGGAACTCTGGGTCCTCCTCTAACTGGCATACATTTAGGTAGTTAAGTAACAAATACATTACTGCCGTTGGAAATGCGAAAACTAAATATTATTGCAATTCACTTACCAGCCCTGGAAGAAATTCATCACAATTTGGGTAATTAGTAAAGTACCGTAATAATTATAATTATGCCCTACCTGTACAAATTATGAACATTGCTTAATCACCAGCATGCCAGAGACAGGAGTTTCGCTTCTCTGCCTTTTGGTTAAGATCAAGTGTAGTATCTGTTATCAGGTGCCGAGAGAGAAATTTACACAGATACATACATAAATATATATCTAGAGAAGTGCTTTTGTATATTTGTTTCATTCTTTTAACCCGAGTTCTTGCGGAGATGAGGGGACACAATCAGGAAGCCTGTGTTTAGTTTGCATGGCTACAGCTGGGTTGTAACAGCAACCTGACAGAAAGCAAGGGGGGAAAAAGTCCCTGAAGAACATCTGTCCAGTGTTCAGTCCCAAAACCAACTGGGACTTAAAGCTTACAGGGCAAAAAAGGAATCAGGTCAGTGGATGTACACTTCTTAGGGATTCTCTCATATGTGGCTGATCTATTTTTTACTTTTTTGCTGTGTATTTTTGTGACTGGTGACAAAAGTATTGTATTGTCTGTATGGAGGGGAAGACCTACAAAGGCAGCTTTGCACCCTTGGCTGTTTGAATTAGATTTTATTTTTGTATGTCGTACTGTAAATTTTGCTTTTGTAAGCTGTTATAAAGAAACAAAGACAGGAGTTGCCTTTAAATTAAACACTTTATTACTGCAGCCCAAGTCTTCTATAGAGAGCATAAAACAGCCCATCCATCATCCCTTTACAGTAGTTAAATCAGCTGCTTCTTAATATCCCCAGTTTCATTCTTTCCCCTTTTACCTCATCTAAAGTTTTAGCTGCACTTACATCCATCAACTTGTTACAACCCCGAAGCTTGTGTTTACATCTGTCTCTATTGCCATGTGTTTCGTCTTTCCGGTTTCTCATGTGATTGGTCGTTTCCGTCTCTGGTTACTCGGCTTCAAAAAGCCACCATTTGCCACCTACCAACGGAGACCAGCTCTACAAACTTGTGCTTGGTGTGTTGTGTATAGTGATTGTTTTGTTTGACATCGCGTATTTGACCCTATTTTTGTTTAATTCCAATTCCCTTCTGGTTTGTTTGCTGACCAGATCTTGTGTATGACTACTGATTAGTTCCCTTCAACTCTGATTCTTTCCTTAGCCCTTCTAGTTTGTTTGCCCCGTGATTATGTGTTTTTCACCATTCGCTCTTGTATTCGCTTCCAATTCTCGCTTAGCACTTCTACTCTATTTGTTGATTGGATTTTGAGTTTGACTATTCGCTCATTCGCGACCTCGACTCTCGTTTTGCCCTCTGCTTGCCGTATAGCGCTCCGGTTAGTTAGTGTATTCCCAGCTGGACTACAAATCCTTCGATCAGGACACAAGTTTGCTATTTTGCTTGGTTTTTTTTAATTTTTATTTTTTTAAGAGTACCTTCAGAATTAATTCCTTCAATATTTCTGAAGGTAGTCTGGTGAGAGAATTAACACTGTCATGGGTACACTATTCAGATTTTTGGTTTCAGACTATTGGTTAATTGCCCGAAGTTTAGCGTTCAATGCTGCCCCGTGTCCAGTACCCTTCAATGACTAGCCAGTTTTCTGTTAGATTTGGACAGGCAGATAGGGACTGGTCGGTTTGCAGTACGTTTCCCTCACCTATTTACCACTCATCTTCCTTATCATTCACCCAGTTATCGTATGACCCTAGACCAGGTCATAACATAACTCAACTATGAACTCAAATTCAACTGGAGCTAATGGCCTAAATCTTTTTTCCCGTAAACTTGCTGCTATTCTTCATTATATGTATGTGTGTGCGTGCGTGCGTGCGTATACACACACACACATATATATACACACACACACAGTGAGCACCATAATTCATTGGACAGTGACACATTTTTTATTTTGGTTCTGTACTCTAGCACTTTGAGTTTGAAAGGATACAATGACAATGAGGTTGAAGTGCAAATGGGAGGACCATGTACAAAAGGTGCTGTCATTGATAAACAGTTCATACGATATGGATGAAAATACCTCAAATTAAAGCTGACAGTATGCACATCAACCTCACTGTCATTGTATCCTTTCAAAGTGCTAGAGTACAGAACCAAAATAACAAAATGTGTCGCTGTCCAATGAATTATGGTGCTCACTGTATATATATATATATATATCAGGGATTGACATTGACATCTTGGGTCACTTGTGGCTCACATTGTTTACTTGTCCGATAGCTGAAGTTACTTGTCCGGAAACTGAAAATGTTGTCCTATTAAGAAAACAATTTACAGATCCACTTTCACAACAATTGTGATTTAATTAATACAGCAATACATACAAAATAGAAAATAACAGACTAGCTAATGTGGTCTTTCGTTTTCTTTAATTTGCAACAAGGGGAGTCGCACTAGACCATAAATCAGGGGTGGGGAAGCTTTATCCTGTCTGGGGCCAGATTAATATTTGCATATAGGACAGTGGGCCATAGACTTCTATGAACTCTCGTGTTAATTACAGACACATTTTTCTATGTTATGCAGACTGAATGTTTATATGTAAACTAGATCTAAAACTGAACATACCTTACTTTCAATG
This sequence comes from Anguilla anguilla, assembly GCF_013347855.1. Lineage (NCBI taxonomy): Eukaryota > Metazoa > Chordata > Actinopteri > Anguilliformes > Anguillidae > Anguilla > Anguilla anguilla. The sequence continues at coordinate 29,675,794 of NC_049207.1, forward strand.
ACTGGCTAAACTTTGCCTCAACCAGTTTTGGAATGTCTGGTGGCCCTGGTGTTGTTTCCACACTGAGCTGGGTTTCCAAGTTGATGTCTGTCAGTCTGGAACAAAGCCTGTCCTTTGCAAGTGACAGCTTGGAGAAGAACTGTTCAGAGCGGTATGTGGTTCTGAACATCTTAAGCGTGTTTCCTCAAACTCGGAAATTTGTCAACGCTAATGTTTTGCTTGTAGAAATCTATCCAGTTCCTTTTTAGGCCGCAGGAAAGACGCTTGTGTGCAGCGAGATTATTCTACAATGATGTTCTCTGCTCGCACCGTTCCTTCAAGAGTAGCATAACTTGCATGTCTGCAGGTGTAATGTCTCTCAAGATCGAAGGTAAAGTTTAATTTTGTTTTTCAAATTGCTGTTATAACCAACTATTGTTTTGTTCGCGGCAAAATCGAGAAGAAGCGAAGCAAAACATTCCGTTAACTTGGCGTTGAATCGAACAAACTAACGTCTGCTAGCTTTAGTTTGATGAGATATCGGTGTAATAATGAGGTGCATTGTACCCGGTTGTTATAATGCCCCCATTAAACTTGACTTGAAAGCACATTTTCATAGTTTTCCACACGATGCAACTTTGTGCCAGTCATGGTTGGATGTAATCAGACACCCCAACATAACAGCCAAAGAAGTTTGCAAACGAGGATTAAGGGTATGCAGCGACTACTTTGAAGCGATTACCAAGCCGACCGTCTGAAGCCTGGAGCTGTACCCACCATTTTCCCATCGTTGGTCGAACCGCTCGAGATAGGTACTGTGCGGGCTGGCTAACGCTATCGCGTCTGACTGTGATACATAGGATGTCTACCACCAGTTGCCGTTTGTCCTGGGAATAGCCTGTGGTTCCTCAATCTCGGCTCGCTCCTGACTCGCTCTCGCTCTCACACTATCAGCCTGCAAATTAGCCAGCCATTCTTCTGTGTATACCGGCTCAAATCGATAAGGCACAAAAATCCCATGATCAAAAACAAAATCTCCTTCATCCTCAGACATTTTTGGTTTCGCTAGCTAGTAGTCATACAGTACTATTTCTACGGCCAACCTAATGTTATTGTCTGCAGGTACGCCCACATCAGAAGTCGCACAATGATATGCATCCTCGAGTTCGACACTATTCTGTCTTGTATTACTACTGCAAATTACTATTCGTTTACTTTTAGAAATTAAAATATTTATTTTACTTTGTACTTATTTTCCTATCTAATTGTTGTATTTTATGTGCACATTTCAGCAAACTCAAACACAAGGAATATTTTTCCAGTTGGGCAGATGAGGGAAAAATAATTAAAGATCAAAATTTTCAACTTCAAATGGCTGTATATCCTACGACTTAGACTAAATTTGGCATGTATGCACTAAACATAGCTAATTTGATGACTAAGCTCTGACTCAAATTTTCCCACCACTTACATTTTTTCAAAAAACCATTTTCCCTACTCTTCCTACATAGTTTGACCGATTACCACCAACTGCAGCCAGAAGCGAGCATGGGCCACCTCTTCAGATATTTAAAATCTGTTTCCAGTTCATTCCACAATAGCAATGAAGTTGTATCTCTCATATTTGGATGGACCAAATGTCATGAAATTGTTTACACATGCTATGAGTCCAAATATTATTAAATTACATTTATTTGGCAGACGCTTTTATCCAAATCGACGTACAAAAAGTGCATTTCATGGTCATGGACAACTACAATACACGGGTTAAATAAGATACAATACTTATTTTGTACAGCTATTTCTAGCCAAGAAAACAGTTTAGTTCACACAGTGAACACTATTCTGACCTAACCTCTGCAAAGCCAACTAGGCAGAAGAACAAGCTACAGTATTAGGACAAATACAAAGTGCTGGGATGGGGGAACATGTAACGAGTGTCATGAAAGGGGGGGGGGGTGGATTTAGAGTAAAATACCAACCGTTCCACAAAATCTTGTGCAAATCTGTGAATCCATTCGGGAGTTATGCGCCTTTTTGTGATTGGCCACGCCCATCGCCACATCCCCTCTTGGTCAATCGGCCTGAAAGTTACTCAGCTCTACCTTCGGTCATGACCAACCTCCATGCCAAATTTCAGCCTCCTGGGGCAAAAACTGTGGCCGCTACAGGGTGGGACACTTTTGTGGACCAACCGACCGACCAACCAACCGACCGACCAACAGACAAAGCTATAGAGCTGCGGTCGCAGCTAAAAAAGTGCCACAAATGCAATTGTCTAGGCAAAAAATCAAAAATGAATCAGCACTTTTTGAACATGCAATGAAATACTGAAAGATTGCATATTTACAGCAGGTTAAACTACATGTCCTGGATCAAAAACTCCTTGACCACATAAAATGTAAGGGTGGACATGTAGAACTACTATTAACCCCTTAGGGCACATGCCAAATCTTGCCAATTTAGGTATTTAAAGCTTTATAACTCCAGATGTGAACACCACAGAGACTTGAAAAATGGCTTAAATGAAGCAAGACATTTGTACCATTTACATTAATAGCTTAGATTATTCCAAAATTATGAATATAAAATGAAGTGCCACAAATGCAATTGTCTAGGCAAAAAATCTAAAATGAATTTGCTCTTTTTTTAGTTTGCAATGAAATACTGGAAGATTGCATATATACAGCAGGTTAAAGTATACAATGTATGCTTTTTGGGAGACTTGGAACTAAAAAAACAACATGTATATCACTAGCGCGTTGTTAAAATTCAAAATAAAAATGTATTTTTTAATATTTCCGAGTAGCATGTAAATTTTGTATTTCAGCCATATCATAAATATTCAACCCCCATTTAATATCACCATTTTTTAAATATTTGCTGGTCTGTAGAGTGACTACATTTAGTGGAAACACACTTAAGCCCTTAGGAAATCCATAACGATACTGTTGATAAACCTGTGATAAACATATAAATCTCACCGATGCACTTCTCTTCACATCAATTTGAAGCTGACCAGCAAACATGCCAAAGACAAAGGAGCTCTCTCAAAAGTTAAGAGAAGAAATTATTTCATTGCATAAAAAAGGCAATGGATACAAAAATATCTCCAAGATATTGAAAGTTCAAAGAGACACAATTGGCAGCATTATAAGGAAGTTTAAAAGTCATGGAATAGCAGTAAACCTACCTGGAAGTGGAAGGAAGAGTAAAGTTACGTCAACTGGTATCAGGCACATTGTAAGAACTGCTGAGAAAACCCCTCATATTACTGCCAAAGGCTTACAGGATGACCTTTTGAAAGCTGGAATAAAAGTATCAGTACAGACGATAAGAAGGATATTGAACAAGCAAGGCCTTCATGGCCGGACACCTCGCCGCACTCCACTCTTAACCAGTAAGCATATGAAAAATCGACTTGAATATGCAAGACGTCATTTGGATAAGTCTATGGAGTTTTGGGAGAATATTTTATGGAGTGACGAGACAAAACTGGAATTGTTTAGACCCAGAAAGGTGCAGCTTATGACAAGAAGAACACCATCCCCACAATCAAGTATGGAGGTGGGTCAGTCCTTCTGTGGGGGTGTTTTGCTGCTTCTGGTACTGGCAATCTTCAGCGTGTGACCGGCACCATGAATTCCTTGAAAAACCAGGCCATTCTGGAGAAGAATGTGATGCCCTCAGTACATAAGCTGAAGCTTGGTGATCATTCGACTTTCCAGCAAGACAATGATCCCAAGCATACATTCAAGTCAACCAAAGCTTGGTTCAGGGAATGATCTTGGAATGTCCTTGACTGGCCTTCTCAGTCCCCAGATTTAAATCCCACTGAAAATCTTTGGTGTGATTTGAAGAAAGCAGTGGCATCACGAAAACCAAAGAATATCGGTGAAATTGAAGCATTTGCACAGGAAGAATGGGCCAAGATTCCAAATGAGAGGTGTCAGAGGCTTGTGAGCACTTAGCCTATAGGAAGCATTTATTGGAAGTAATAAAAGGTAAAGGATGTTCCATAAAGTACTGATTTTGGGGGTTGAATAATTTGGTCATTGATTTTTTTGGAGTGAATTTCATTTTTTTTCCTTATAACAAATAGTAAACTCAGCTGTATGTTTTCAAACTCACTTAAACATGTTCTAAAACATGTATTTCTGTTTACAAAGGCCTTAGTTAATACACTGTCATGAAATTTTGTTCAAATCACAAAGATCTTATGGGTTAGAGGGGTTGAATAATTTTGATTGCAACTGTACAGGTTCTGGATAAAAAACTTCTTGACCACAAGTTCATAAAATGTAAGGGTGGATATGTAGAACTACTAAAGATCTATGAAGCAAAAACTAAGCAGTGTACCCAGCGTCTCCAAATCTACCCAAAATGTCTAAATTATGCATTGCTGTAAATCACAACATACTCACGTATTTCACTACAAATCAACTGTTTTTACTCACAAAACTCACTGTTGCATCATTTTCAAGTGGGAATTACAAGCTTTCTGTCAGTACAGTGGTCTAAAATAGCTACGGGTCCAGAAACATGTCCAAAATCTCTCCAAAAAGGAATATAGGCTAATGCTTTTTGTCCATTGTAAAACATATAAATGAGCGCCTTAGAAAGATTTAAGATGAAACATTGATATCAGATTTAAAATAATGCAAAAATATTGTCACACAATGCTGTACAGTACCTAAATGTGTAATAATTAACTCTTGTATGTATTTCTATACTCTGCACTCTCTTATGTTTTCATGTATGGGGATGGGACGATATGAAAACAATTTTCAACCGTCCACCACGTTTGGCAATTTTCCAACACTCTCATCATCATTGTTGCATGCATCACAAAAACTACTAGACTACCAACAAACGCTTACATTACAGTGTGAAATATCCACATTATATAATACAACTAACCTATTTAAAGACACTCAATTTCAAAAATAACGTATATAACTGAAATATTTTGAGCAGTAATACTTACATAGCAATGATGAAATCTTATCCGTTTTCAGTAGATATAGACAGAGACAGTAAATCAATGATACAGTTCTATCTTACACCAGAAAACAATGTCAGCTAGGTCTATCAGCAAGCATATGGCTTAACTATGCCCAGAAGTCCTCAATAATAATATTTTCCAAGAAATTACGAAAAATCGTTGACAACGTTTCGTTAAGTGCAGCGTCTTTTACTGCTACCACAGAGTGAATGTGTAAGTGTGAATGCGATGATAAGGAAAATTTTGGTTACGCTGACCTATAAAACGCTATTCCAAAAGCAAAATGAAACATGTTATACATCGTTAGAAAGCTTATACTCTCACCTACTGAATAAATGAATTGTCAATCAAGCCAGACTGTACTAAAAAGGGCGACAATGCCGTAAACAACACGTGTGGTATTACGCACAGCTATTTTGGAAGGTACCCAGGCATCACAAATGCGCGTATATTTCACAAACAAATTGTCCAAGATAATATATGACCACTCAGTCTCAAAAGGGACATCGCTACACATAAAACCAATGGTAAGATTTTATATTTATTCAATATTTAGTCCCAGCTATTGACTGTAGAATGACATGGTATCATTTTTTAAAACTTTTTCTCATTTATTTCGTTATTCAGTGAGCAGCATTTTCACTGCTGTATTGGGATATCTTAGGGCTATTGTCCGGTTTATCTTTTTGCTATGACGGAATACAATTTTTGAGTGGTGAAAGAATATTTTTATGAATGCCCAGATAGACAATATTGTCCATTATGTCATGAGTGGGGGGTGTAGTTGTAGATGGGACTGCAGGGAGGGGGTGCGTGTTAAATAAACGACCAGAGTGACAATGGTGGCGCTGCGAAACTCCGTATTCGGCATAGTTGTCGTGTATGATCTACTAATGAAACTAAAACAACGCGCTTCTGTTTTTTGTCTGAGTTCAGTATTCTCGGCACGCTTGTGTGCCGACCACTAGGGGTTTTGCGCTAAGAGGTTAAGCAAAAACTAGGCAATGTATTTTTATTATGCATTGCTGTAAATCACAACATAGCCTACTTACGTATTTCACTACAAATCAATTGTTTTGACTCAGGAATTTCACTGTTGCATCATTTTCAAGTGCGAATTACAAGCTTCCCGTCAGTACATTGGGCTAAAATTTCTAGGGGTACAGAAACATATCCAAAATCTCTCCAAAAATGGATAAAAAAATTTTTGTCCATTATAAAGCATATAAATGAGCCCCTTATGGATGTTTAAGATGAAACCTTGATATCGGACTAAAAAATAATGCAAAAACACTGTCACACAATGTGGTACAGTATCAAAATGTAGGCTATAATAATGAACTCTCGTATGTGTTCCTGTACTCTACAGCAGGGGTGTCAAACATACGGCCCGCGGGCCGGAACCGGCCCCCAAGGAGGTTCGATCAGGCCCGCAGGATAATTTGAAAGTGGAAAAAATGCATAAAAGACATGGAATTAATATTTTTAATTCGCTGCAATTCATGGATTATCCGCTAAGGGGCGCACTCTTTCCATCAGAGTAGAAGACAAGCCGCATCACTGAGACAGACTGAAAACAGCAGACGGTATCAGTGCGCCATCTGCTGCTTGTTACGACGTTGTTAATACCTTGGTCTCTATTTCTCCGCTACACCCTCATTAGCCAAAATGTCGTTATCCAAACGGAGAAAAGTAGATAAGGAGTGTAGAATTTTCAAAGAAAAATGGACCACGTCCTATTTATTTACAGAGATGCACGGAAAACCTTCGTGCTTGGTGTGTTTGCAACAAGTTTCGGTATTGAAGGAATATAATATTCGACGCCACTACGAGACTCATCACAGTGAAAAATATGACGGCTTGCAAGGACAACTGAGAAGAGATAAGATTAACGAATTGCTGGCGGGTCTGAGGAAACAGCAGTCAACTTTCATCCAGAGCCGAGAAGTCAGTGAAGCAGCGGTAAAAGCCAGCTACCTAATTGCAAGCGAAATAGCATTAGCATCGAAGCCGTATTCCGACGGTGACTTTGTTAAACGATGCATGATGAAAGCGGCTGAACTTGTATGTCCCGAGAAGCGACAAGCTTTTGCCAATATTAGCTTGACGAGGAATACTATAGCAGAGAGGATTTCGGAACTATCGGCAGATTTAGACAGTCAATTGAAACAGAGAGTCAAGTCATTTATTGCATTTTCCGTGGCAATTGACGAGAGCACTGACATCACAGACGTGGCCCAACTGGCCATATTTATTCGAGGAGTTGATGAGACATTGACTGTTACTGAAGAGTTTCTTGAGTTGGTGCCAATGATGGACACTACAACAGCCGAGGACATTTTCGGCTCTGTCGTTGCTGCATTGGACAGAGTTGGAGTGGACTGGTCCCGCGCTGTCAGCCTGGCTACAGACGGCGCGCCATCCATGGTCGGAAAGAAAGCAGGTGTCGCGACAAAGTTCAAAGACAAAGTACAAGCCCTTAATGGAGGAGATCGTTTCTGGACATTTCACTGTATTTTGCACCAGGAGGCATTGTGTTGCAAGTCGCTGAAAATGGACCACGTCATGGAGGTGGTTGTTTGCACTGTAAATTTCATCCGGTCCAGAGGTCTGAACCATCGTCAGTTTGACAAACTTCTCAGCGACAGCAACATTACCCACAGCCTGCCATACCACACTGAAGTGAGATGGTTAAGCCGAGGCGCTGTGCTGAGGCATTTCTTTGATCTACGAGAGGAAATCGGACAGTTCATGGAGAAAAAAGGAAAACCGGTGTTGGAATTACAATCTCAGAAATGGCTACGGGACCTTGCATTCTTGGTTGATATTACTGAACACTTGAACAATCTGAACAAAATGTTGCAAGGCCGCAAAAAAGTTGTCACACAGTTTTCTGACAACATACATGCATTTAAGTTGAAGCTGACTTTGTGGGAGATGCAACTGGCAAATGGCAACCCTGCTCATTTCCCCTGTCTGAGAGATGTGTGTGTGACCAGACCTGATGCGGACATGAAACGGTACAAAGACAAAATTGCAGGACTACTGCGGGAGTTTGAGAAACGTTTTCAGGTATTTGGTGAACTTGAGACAGAATTTTCAGTTTTTCGCTCACCTTTCACAGTTAAAGCTTCTGATCTGCCGGTCGAAATTCAGCTAGAGATAATTGATTTGCAGTGTGATGCAGATTTGAAGGGCAAATTTGCCTCTGTAGGTCTGGACAGATTTTATCAGTATCTACTACCAGGGTACCCCAAATTAACAGCCCTGGCTGCTAAAATTTTGTGCATGTTTGGGACAACCTACCTTTGTGAACAAATCTTCTCAGTGATGAATATCAATAAAACAAAAATGCGTTCAAGGCTCACAAACAAGCACTTAAATGACATTCTGAAAGTGACAGCTAGTCAGGACATGACACCTGGTGTTGATGCACTTGTACAGGCCAAAAGATGCCAAGTTTCAGGAACAAATACAAGTCCAGACTAGACTAACACCTTTAAAATGCTGCCTTAGATACTGTTTGCATTGAAAGAATACAGCTCTGTGAAGATGAATCCTTACTGTGGTGATTTAAAAAATGTGCACTTTAATGTTAGTCAGCAGCTTCAAAATAAAAGTTGTGTGATGGAATTCTACTGTTCATACAACTCCATAAATTTTTAGTATGTATTGTATGTGTATGTATGTTTCATGTATGAAGTTTACAGATTTACAGGACAGGCGAACACTTTCTTCATTACACATTTAAAATCACTCTCTTTAGTTTGTAAGGTGTGCAGGGATTACATTTAGATTTTATATGCGTATGTGTAAGTGGTTTAAAAATTCCTTCCTTTAAAAGTCTCATTTAATCTTAAAGTGCATTACTATATTTTTCAGTACCAATTAAAGTTTTGTGCCTTTGTACAATCAGTGGGATCTGTTGCAATGCATATTTGTGAATGATAAAAGTAAATTGCACATTTGTCTAAGGAAATATGAGGTGTTTTATGAAATGTTTTGTAAAAGGATAGTTTATTAAATTTCAATATTTTCCTAATGTTCTTGTGCTTCTTTACACCAAAACAAAGAAAAGACATGATATTTTAATTATTTATAGCAGAGTATGGTATAATTTTAATGGTCCGGCCCACTTGACATCTCCCTAGGCCGTATGTGGCCCACGATGAGAAATGAGTTTGACACCCCTGCTCTACAGTATGTAATGTTTTCTTGTATGGGGATGAGATGACATGAAAACAATATCAATCTTTTCTTTATACATGCTTCCACTTGGTAAAATCATTACCAACCATGGGGTTAATCTCCATAGCTATGCTGATGATACACAGCTTTATATTTCTGTATTGCCTGAGGATGAAAGCCCAATCAGTTCCTTAGAAAACTGTCTGAAAGATATTAATCTCTGGATGTCTCAGAATTTTCTTCAATTGAATCAGGATAAGACTGAGATAATTATCATTGGATCTAAGGCCCAGAGAGAACGATTATCTAAGAACCTAGGACCTTCTAGTGTCAAACAGTAAACCTCAAGTTAAGAATCTAGGTGTAATCTTGGATGCTGACCTAAGCTTTCTGCAATATATAAGAAATGTAACAAGGGTAGCCATCTTCCATTTGCGAAACATTACTAAAGTAAGGCCTTTCCTCACGCAAGCTGATGCTGAACGGATAATACATGCCTTTGTTACAAGTAGATTAGACTACTGTAATGCTCTCTTCTCTGGTCTTACAAAAAATATACAGAGCAGCTACAACTTGTGCAAAACTCAGCTGCAAGATTCTTGATACGAACCAAAGAGAGAGCTCACATCACACCTGCACTTGCACCTCTGCATTGGCTGCCCGTGAAATATAGAATTGATTTTAAAATTCTTTTACTTGTTTTTAAAGCTCTGACTGGTTTAGCACCACCTTACATATCTGACCTGCTGAATAGATATCAGCCCAAATGTGCCCTCAGATCTTCTGGTGATAACTTGCTATGCATTCCAAAAGCAAACTATAAAAGAAGTGGAGAAGCTTCTTTTTATTTATATGCCCCCATGCTATGGAATAGCTTGCCTACACAGATCAGAGAGGCACCAAATGTAACACTTGTTAAAAGCGCTCTGAAAACATACTTTTTTAGGATGGCTTTTACTTGATTATATCCTATTTTAGTATTTACTTGTCTTTTGCTTGTACCTGTTGTATAAATGTACATTTATATTGGCTTGTATTTCATTGTGTTTTACTGCACTTTGTTTTATCCTATTTTATCATTTTATTATGTTACTTTTTATTCTATCCCATTCTGTTTTATCCCATTTTATTATTTTACATTTTATTCTATCCCATTTTATTCGTTTATATTGTGTCTATTTCGTGTTATATTGTTTTTTTCTATATTTTCCTATTTGAACTGCTTATTATTATTATTATTTCCTTGGTGTGAAGCACTTTGGACTGCTACTGCTGTATGAAAGGTGCTATATAAATAAAGTTTATTACTTATTATTATTATTATTCAAACGTCCACCACGTTTCGGCAATGTTCCAACTTTCACGTCATATCTGGTGCATGAAACACAGAAACTACGAAGCTACTAATGAACGCTTACATTACAGTGTGAAATTCATTATAAAAATGATAAAATATTATAAAATACCACTAACCTATTTAAAGACACTCAGTTTCAAAAACAAGACCAGGTCAAAACCTAGTAAATGGCTGGACCGGTCGACCAATGGTGTAACTTCATCACTCAGTCACTCAGTCACAGACATTCGCGTTTATAGGGCTGGCCCCACTGTTGCGGTCCAGCCAATAATATATATAACCAAAATATTCTGAGCAGTAATACTTACACATAGTGATGATGACATTTTATCTGTGTTCAGTAGATAGAGACAAAGACAGTAAATCAATCCTGTTGGTCTCTCCTGTTCTGTCTTACTCCAGAAAACAATGTCAGCTAGGTCTATCAGCAAACATATGGCTTAACTATGCTTAGAAGTCCTCAATAATAATAATAATATTTCTCAATAAATTACGAAAATCATTGATAACGTTTCATTAGGTGCAGTGTCTTTTATTGCTACCACAGAGTGAATGTGATGAGAAAACTTTTGGTTACGCTGAGCTATAAAACGCTATTCCAAAAGCAAAATTAGACAACGTTATACATAGTTAGAAAGTTTATTCTGTCACCTATTGGACTGATTCATTGTCGATCAAGCCAGACTGTACTAAAAAGGGCAACAACACCATAAACAGCGTGTGGTAATACACACAGCCATTTTGGAATGTACCCAGGTGTCACACATGCACGTATATTTCACAAACGGATTATCCAAGACAATATATGACCACTCAGTCTCAAAAGGGACATCTCTATGCGTAAAACCAATGGCTAGGTTTTATATTTATTCAATATTTAGTCCCCAGTATTGACTGGTATAATTTTTGAAAACTTTGTCTTATTTCGTTATTCGGTGAGCAGCGTTTTCACTGCCGTATTGGCATATTTTATGGCTATTGTTGGGTTTATCTTGTTGCTATGACGAAATACGATTTTTGAGTGGTGAAATAATATTTTTATGAATGTCCAAATAAACAATATTGTCCATTATGTCATGGGTGGGGGTGTAGTTGCAGATGAGACTGCAGGGAGGGGGTGCTTGTTAAATGAATGACCAGAACAACAATGGTGGCGCAGTAAAACTCTGTATTCGGCATAGTTGTCGTGTATCGCCTACTAATGAAACTAAAACAAAGCGTTTCTGTTTTGAACTCATACATTGGTTGCAGAAGCAATGAATGTCTGAGTTGAACAGATGCATGTTGGCATGCCAAGGGAGTGTGCGCTAAGTGGTTAAGCTAGTTTGGTAAAAATGTTATTCATCACGTATCTGTGGCTTTTTGCATCTCCCCACACAAATCTTAATACTTTATTGCATGAGCAAAATCAGAACCCCTGAAATGTCTAGATTGAGTTGTTAGCTAGTTATTCACGTAGTTACCATGTTAGCAAGCTAGGCTACACATGCCAGCCTTTCCTCTGCCTGCCTACCTTAAAAGTTAAAAAATAAATAGCTCAATAAGAACTGGTAGCCCTTGTTGAGCATCACCCCGAAACTTGTCAACAATGCAGACAACATCCAGAGTGATGTGAGAGCCTGGATAACGCACTATCCACGGTTTCCAATGTGTTGAGGAGATTCAGGGCTTCCTCAATACTGGAAGAAAGTAACTATATCCAGTCTACATCAAAACTTTTTAATAAAGAATTATTTTAACTACAGTGGATAAAATAATGAATACACCCCCTTGAACAATTTTCAGATTTTGTTGACCTATAGCCTGGAATTAAAATGCAATAAATCTGCATATTTTTCTAAATCTACACACAATACATCGCCATTTCAAAGTGAAACATGAATTATAAAAATATTCTAACATTAAATAAAAATAAACAATTGCAATAACTTGGTATAACTAAGTATACACCCCTTTACTGAAGCATCCCTTTAACTATCTCAGGAATAGCCAATTGCTTTCAAGATCACACAATAACTCATTGTCCTACACCTGTGTGGAATCACAGAAATTAACTTGATGACGGAGTGTAGCACAGTGGGTAAGGAACTGGGCTTGTAACCGAAAGGTCGCAGGTTCGATTCCCGGGTAAGGACACTGCCGTTGTACCCTTGAGCAAGGTACTTAACCTGCATTGCGCTTCAGTATACATCCAGCTGTATAAATGGATACAATGTAAAATGCTATGTAAAAAGTTGTGTAAGTCGCTCTGGATAAGAGCGTCTGCTAAATGCCTGTAATGTAATGTAATGTAATGATGACGTGAATAAAAACAGCTGTTTACCATGGTCCCTCTGTTTGGAAGTGCAGTCTCACACAAAGGCAGCAGGCATGGGCTCCAAAGATCTCCCAAAACAAGTCCGTGACAAAGTTGTGGAAAGGTACACATCAGGTGAGGGATATAAAAATATTCCCAAGGCTTTGAAGATGCCTTTGAGGACTGTTAAGACCATCATTAAGAAATGGAAAGAGTATGGCACCACCTACAGTCAACCAAAATCAGGGCGTCCATCTAAACTAGATGACCAGGAGAGAAGACAATTAGTCAGAGAGGCTACCCGGAATCCAATGGCAACCTTGAAAGATCTACAGAGTTTTATGACCAACAGAGGGCAACATGTGCATCATACAACAATATCAAAGATATTGCACACATCATGGCCTGTACGGAAGGGTGGCAAGAAAAAAGCCATTTCTCAAAATGGTCCATCTGGAGGCCCGTTTTAAGTTTGCAAAAAAACACCTTGAGGATCCTGCAACAAACTGGCAGAAAGTTTTGTGGTCGGATGAAACCAAAATAGAACTTTTTGACATAAATGCCAAACGTTATGTTTGGCAAAAACCCAACACCGGCCATCACCAAAACAACATCATCCCGACCGTGAAGCATGGTGATGGCAGCATAATGTTGTTGGGGAACTTGTCAAGATTGAAGGGAGGATGGATGGAGCTAAATACAGGGAGATTTTGGAGAAGAACCTGAAGAGGTCTGCAAAAAGACTGAAAATGGGTCGTAAATTCATATTCCAACAGGACAATGACCCAAAGAACAAGGCCAAAGCTACCATGGAGTGGTTTGCAAAGAACAAGGTGGATGTTCTGGAGTGGTCAAGTCAAAGCCCTGACTTAAACCCAATTGAAAATCTGTGAAATGACTTGAAGGTTGCAGTCCATCAGCAAAGACCAACAAACCTCTCCCAGCTTGAACAGTTCTGCAAAGAGGAGTGGGAGAAGATCTCCAAATCAAGGTGTGCCAACCTTGTGCAGAGCTACCCAAAAAGACTGGTAGCTATAGTTGCTGCCAAAGGTGCTTCCACAAAGTATTGACTCAAGGGGGTGTATACTTAAAAAATGAGGAAATTTCAGTTTTGTTCATTAAATGCTCTCTTTTTTCAAATTAAAATGATTTCACTGCATTCATATGGTATGTTGTATACTTTCGGTCAGGGCAAAAAAAGTCCCATTTTAATCCATTAAATTTACAGACCACGACACAACAAGATGTAAAAACATTTAAGGGGGGTGTATTCATTTTCTATCCACTGTAGTTAAAATTAGAATTCTTGATAAGAATAAGAATTATTATTCTTATCTAAATAAGAGGTTTAGATAAACAGGATTTGCTTGAAGGCTCATTGAACCTGTAGCCCCATAGACGCCATGGTGAAGCTACTGGCAAAGCATAGAGGGGGAAGAAAACATCAAAAAAACTTGACAATGAAAGTTACATAAAATACTATCCGAACAGATAGGATTGATGAAAAATTGTATGAAAATAAGACCCAGGTTGAAATAAGAACAGATCTTTAATGTCTGCTTCACAAAATTTGTATTGTTTCCAGACGGGTTATATTTTGGGAAAGATATAGCAGCAGCTTGAACTGCTTACACCATAAAACCGGAATACAGAACGGCCAAAAGAAAAATAAACCTGCCGGTCACCGATCGTGTGTTATGGAGCAAAACCCGGCTGGCTCCGATCCACGGCCAAATGATCGGTGCACCCCTCCATTCGAGTATTCCACAAATTCATCTGATCCAGGTCTGAAACCTCCGGGTCAGAAGGTTAAAGCTTTAAAGGCCAAACTATCAAAATATATTATTGTATAAATATCTCTTTTTTTTTTTTTTTTTTTAAATGCTATTTAAACCATAATGCAGGGCAGGGACATTCAAGACTGGTCCTAGAGAACCAGTGTCTGGAGGGCCAGGGTATCAACATTTTTTTATATCTGACATGGTTCAACAAATAATGGTCTTGATTAGTGCCCACTAAATTAGCAGCTAGATCACCTGCTGGGCCATGGTTCCCCAAAACCACAAATGAGAACCTGTATTATTATATGTCGCAAATCCTAACACATATGCAGTATTCTATCCCTTTTTGCCTAACAATCAGGTTATGGTTAGGCTGGAGGAGGTAGTGGTACTTTACCTGATACAGTGTGTTGCTGGTAGTTGTAGGAGCAGGGGATCGCACCGATTGGAAGAGATGGTTTAGGATTACCTGGGTGTACTTCCTCCTCATCCTCTCCAAAGTGGTGGACTTTTTCATACTTTTCTAAATAGCTGCAGAAAAAAAAGATTAAAAACTAATTTAGAGCAGACTGAACCACTTTATGGTATCCCTTCTTTGATTACTCACTAAAGCCGCGTTTCCACCAAAAGCACCCGGAACTTTTAGTCCCAGGAACTACTTTTCAAGGAACTAAAAGGTTCCTTCAGCCCATGGTTGTCTGCATTTCCACCGCGGTCTAAAGTCCCGCGAAGATTAGGCAAATTAGCCCACTGACGTATGAAAAAGCGACGTTGTCGTCGGTCCATCTGTCCTATGATTTCTTCTGTAACCCCATACTACCACTGAAGTAGCCTACATTATTTTCTAATAACCGGGACAGCCCGGAGGGGTTTATTCCACTTATATACAACGGGTTACCAACAATGACTATATATGGTTACTTTTGTATTTATTGATTTTTATCGATTTAATTACCTGGAATTGAAATATTCTTCTGCAGCCGTTTGGGCATATTTTACCGCTGTCAAGCAAAACTGTTGTTGGTAGTTGAACTTGGACCGTTGTTATGCAACAAATAGGATATAACAGGCCAATAGTCAGATTGTAACCGTTTTATATATCCTCTCAAACACATTCATTATGTTTTTATGCAAACATTCACTTTCATGTCTTGACATCCGAGGCGACAGAATGCATTCACATTTCCAATATAACTGGCAACAACAGCAGAAAACATGCACACGTTGTAAACAATTAGCTGTTTGATTACTTTCTCATCGTCAATTCCATATAGGCTAATCGCAAAATGACAAGAATAGAACGAAAACTCGGACTTGCGTGAAAATTTAAATTAGCAGTGGTACAGCCACCGTTTTCTTTCCTTCGAAGTTACTGCTAGCCGAGCAGCAAAGTGTGCCCTCCAGATGCAAACCATGCACCATAAATTAGTTCATAGTCTTCCTGGTCTTTTTGTGGAATTGAAGAATGGCAGAGTAAAATTACGGCAGTCCGAAAAAGCTAAAGGGACGATTACTAGAATTACCTTTTATTTTACCCTGACAAAAAGTGCGGAAGGTGATTTCCAGTTTGCTTTTACTGTATCACCAATGTGAATTACGCAGAACTACCGCATACCTCACATAACTGTATCAAACGTTTTGAGTCAATTACAACGGGCTAACAAAGAAAATCCGGAAGAAAATATTCAGCAACCGAATTAATCCGTTTGAATGTTTTGGTACGTAATATGCTGTCCCAGCACGAATGCTTAGCATTTTATAAAACGTATACTAAAGCAAGAAAAGAACAGAAGAGCACACGTTATAATTCCAAGACGTTGGCAGGCTATAACCAAAACTAGGCTATTGCGCCGCATAACATACACGTTTGATTTGAAGTTATTATGAAAATAAATCGGTTTGCGGCTGCAGATTTTTAAACATGGCGGTTAGAAATAAAACACTGCAAGTAGTCGACCAATCATAAATTTTCAGCGCTTGCCCCCCACCCCAAAGGTTCCGGTACTTTTGGAAAGTACTACCCCCCAAGCAGGAACTTTTTTGGGGGTAAAATAAAGCCCCCGGAACTAAATTTTGACCCTAGTTCCTGCGGTCGAAACGCACTGAGTTCCTCAAAAGGTTCCTAGTTCCGGGGTAAAGTTCCTGCGGTGGAAACGCGGCTTAACATGGTCCAAAATTAACTTTTTGGCTTACCTGCCAAGCTGGCTGGGAGATGAAAAAATTTACCGGCCAGACAGATCTTTTACCAGCCAAAAATAATAAATTGCTTTTTACTATTGCAATTTGCTATTATTACTATTTAGCATGTCATCTTGGTCTCATATACGATTCTCAATCAATATTATAGTAGTGCAGTAATAATAGTAGTAACATTAACTATATTAATTCAACTGTTTTAACACTAAAGTGTAACACATTTGAAT
Organism: Anguilla anguilla; assembly: GCF_013347855.1. NCBI lineage: Eukaryota > Metazoa > Chordata > Actinopteri > Anguilliformes > Anguillidae > Anguilla > Anguilla anguilla. The sequence goes on from NC_049207.1 coordinate 29,692,823, forward strand.
GAATAAATTCAGTGGTATTCGCCTTTAAGTGCAAAAAGGATCATTTATTAAGGAGTTTGAGAATATAACAATCATATCAAATTTGCCAAATCAAGACTTAAGTTTATTGTTGCTAGAGGCTACAGCCAGCAGTACTCATAAATATAACCAACCAGAGAGCACGTTCTTCACCATGTAAATTTTGTTTCATTGTTTATGTTTCACTGATATCATTTAACGTTTTAGTCGAGGACATCGTTTTTGTCCATATGGTTAGTTTAAAATGTAGTGCCAGAAGACAACCATAACAATCTTTTTTTCTTATTCACCTTTATTTATTTCGAAATTTGATGTTGAAAACATAGTTGAAAACTGTCTAATGACGTGGTTGTTATGATATCCTGAACGTGTTTCCCTTAGCTACCGCAAGTAGCCAACGTTATATGATAGCTACGTTAAGTTATGATAGAATGATAGCTTAAACGTTAGCTAACTGGCTAATTATTGTTAACTTAGCTAACGTTAGCTACCGTGACCAAACGTTAGCTAACTTGTCGTTAGCGGTCTCTTCGGCCTGAAGTTTGCCTGTTTTCTTTCTCTTTCCTGAGGGCTCCACTCCCGCAATAAATCTCCACATGGCTGGGTTTGTTCCAACTGCCCGGATGACAACAAGTACCTCACGTACTATAACAATAAATCGCACGGTTTGATGACTGATGCAATTACGTACTACGCACGACCCAGGCAGCACGGCAGATCTAGCAGATTTAAGTGACAGCAAACCAGCAGCTTTCTCCAGCGCGTGTAGGAAATTCTTTTTTTTTTATACCGGCCAGAGTGGCGGGTGGTCTCCATAATTTACTCGCCAAAGACTAAATTTACCCGCATTTGGTGACTGGCGAGTGTTAATTTTGGACCCTGCTCCCAAAAAGATTTTCATTTGTGTGCTGAAGGATAAAGCTTCATCATTGGCTTGCCCTGCCCAAAAGATTTTGTATCATTAGTATTAAACAAAGTATTATCCCTCCATTTTCCATGTGCTGTAGTTTATTTTATGCCTGTATCATTATTGTGTTAGGTAGTTGGACGGAGACCAACACAACACCCCCCCCCCCCTTGCCACTGAATGGACCAGCTCTCAGGCGAGGTTCTTAATTTCAAGAGCAGAGGCTGTGTCACCAAAACATCTTGGTCCAAAGTTGAGATCTGCCAAGATAGCATTTTTCACAAATGTGGATTACAGAAGCAAATCTCAACCTACTTTAGGAATTATATCTTACCTTACTCCATCCTACTTTATCTCAGATTAGGAAATCCTAAATGCTCAATATAAAATGCTTAGTTGTTGTGTCCCTTACCCAACAACCGATGCCACTTTTTTAATCTCGCAAACAGCTGATCGGTTGGGTACCATTAGTAATATAGCTCTAACAGACATTGAGCACTGTGAGAATGGACTAAAAACAACTGGCATTATATTTCAAAACAGACAAAATAGAAGTGTTGCCATCTTTGATAAAAAAATTTAGCCTCTTAGCGCAAAGCCCCTAGTGGTCGGCACGCCGGCGTGCCGAGATTACTAAACTCAGACATTCAGTGCTACTGCAACCAAAGTACGAGTTAAAAACAGAAACGCGTTGTTTTAGTTTCATTAGTAGACGATACAAGACAACTATGTCGAATATGCAGTTTCGCAGCACCACCATTGTCGCTCTGGTTGTTCATTTAACACACACCCCCTCTCTCTGCAGTCTCATCTACAACTACACCCCCCACCCATGACATAATGGACAATATTGTCTATCTTGGCATTCATAAAAATATTCTTTCACCACTCAAAAAGCGTATTCCGCCATAGCAACAACATAACCCCAACAATAGCCCTAAGATATGCCAATACAGCAGTGAAAACGCTACTCACTGAATAACGAAATAAATGAGAAAAAGGTTTTAAAAATGATACCATGTCATTCTACAGTCAATATCTGGGACTAAATATTGAATAAATATACAACCTTACTACTGGTTTTACGCATAGAGATGTCCCTTTTATATTGTCTTGTACAGTCCTTTTTTGAAATATAGCCTACGTGCATTTGGGATGCCTGGGTACCTTCCAAAATAGCTGTGCGTAATACCACACGTGTTGTTTACGGCGTTGTCGCCCTTTTTAGTACAGTCTGGCTTGATTGACAATTCATTTATTCAGTAGGTGAGAGTATAAGCTTTCTAACGATGTATAATATGTCTAATTTTGCTTTTGGAATAGCGTTTTATAGGTCAGCGTAATCGAAAGTGTTGTTATATCGCATTCACTTACGCATTCACTCTGTGGTAACAATAAAAGACGCTGCACCTAACGAAACGTTGCCAACGATTTTTTGTAATCTTGGAAATACTATTATTATTGAGGACTTCTGGGCATAGCTAAGCCATATGTTTGCTGATAGACCTAGCTGACATCGTTTTCTGGTGTAAGACAGAACCGGATAGAACTATATCATTGATTTACTGTCTCTGTCTCTATCTACTGAAAACAGATACGATTTCATCATTGTTATGTAAGTATTACTGCTAAAAATATTTCGGTTATATACGTTATTTTTTTAATTGAGTGTCTTTAAATAGGTTAGTGGTATTTTATAATGAGGATATTTCACACTGTAATGTAAGCGTTCGTTGGTAGTCTAGTAGTTTTTGCGATGCATGCAACAGTGATGACAAGAGTGTTTGAACATTGCCAAAACGTGGTGGACGGTTGAAAATTGTTTTCATGTCGTCCCATCCCCATACAAGAAAACATACGAGAGTACAGAGTATAGAAATACATATAAGAGTTAATTATTACACATTTAGGTACTGTACAGCGTTGTGTCACAATATTTTAGCATTATTTTTAAATCTGACATCAATGTTTCATCTTAAACCTTCATAAGGGGCTCATTTATATGCTTTACAATGGACAAAAAGCATTATATTCCTTTTAGGAGAGATTTTTGACATGTTTCTGGACCCCTAGCTATTTTATTTGTAGTGAAATACGTGAATATGTTGTGATTTACAGCAATGGATAATTTAGACATTTTGGGTAGATATGCAGACGCTGGGTACACTGCTTAGTTTTTGCTTCATAGATCTTTAGTAGTTCTACATATCCACCCTTAGATTTTATGAACTTGTGGTCAAGACATTTTTGATCCAGGACATGCATAGTTTAACCTGCTGTATATATGCAATCTCTCAGTATTTCATTGCAAACTAAAAAAGCAAATTCATTTTAGATTTTTTGCCTAGACAATTGCATCTGAGGCACTTTATTTCTTCCAAAATTATGAATATAAAGTAATTTCATTTAAGCCATTTATCAAGTTTCTGTGGTGTTCACATCTTCAGTTGTAAAGCTTTAAATAGGGTACCCCCTAAATGGGCAAGGATTGGCCAGATTTGGCTTGTGCACTAAGGGGTTAAGCTCATTCTTTTTGGGAAAGGTTTTTCAACTTTGACTCACAAAGTCAAAGAGCGGGAGTGGGCAAAATTTGCCTACAGTGTTTTAGCAGTATCAGGAGTGTTGAGGCGATAAAAAAGAAACAACCGAGAAAGTAGGCTGAGAAACCGCAGACATGCACAACTCTTCCGACATCCAGATTCTGGGTCTATTCGAAAACGTGCATTACAAAGGTAAGAAATAGGCTACTGTTAGAGAGGAGACTATTTTTCTTTTATTTTGATTGTTTGCTTTAGTAAACAGATTTAAATTGACACAGGCCTTCCTGGCAAGACAGCAAGAAAGTGACAAGTTTGGCACACTGGCAACAATTAATCTTTCGGACCTGGAGGGCAAGGGGTCACCAGTGCCTGCTTGTCAGCTTGATCCAGCCACACCGAAACTGCCCCCATGCAAGTTAGGTCAAGTGAACAGCCAGTCCCTAACAAACAATATGAAGGGGATACAACACATTCATTATATCAGGCACAGACTTCTTGCCTTCAGAAATGTTTTAGGAGATGTTAGAAAGTATGTTTGTCTGCAACACATCCATGAAAAGTGTCATTTGTGACAAATGACACTGCTAATCAATTTTAGTTGTTCACAACCTACTTATGAAACATTGTAGGCCAATCACACTTGTAATAGAGATATGCAAAGTGACAGGCCGTCTCACAAATGATTCATAGTATATCAAAATTTGACAGCATCGCTCATAGATGTGTGTTAGATTCTCTATAAGAGAATCTAACACCTGGCTGTGGCTCTACTAATAAGCAGCTCAACAAGATCTCTAGCTGTTGAATGAAGTGTGCTTGGAAAGGGTTGGAATGAAACCTACAGGATGGTAGATCTCCAGCATTTGGCTGGTTACTGCTGGTACTTATGTTAATTATTAGTGATGCACTGACATGAGAATTTCTGACTGAACCGATTTCAATTATTTAGGGAAAACGCTGACCAATGTCGATACTAGGGATGGGCATTTTAAGTAATTTCCATATTCGAGTACTCGCATTAAATTATTATAGAGTACTTTAGTACTCGCAAAAAAATAAATAAAAAATATAACGTAAGAATAGGGTCCGAAATGAACACCCAAGCGAAAATGCGGGTAATTTTTTTAAACCGATATGATTAATTCCGCGTCAGCTCTGATTTGGTGTCTGTAGGTTAGCCTAAGCTACATGCCACCCGACTTTCTCAAATCTGCTCACGCTAAAGGCTCAAACTTTTGGCTCACGCTCTCAGCTGACAATATATGTTGAGTGTAAGTCAGCCTATGCATGTTATGTTTTATTAATAAACTGTTCACTGAACGATGCGTGAGAATTTTACCCGTGTAAATGATATCGCTGTTAAAAAGCATCGTTTTTGTTTGTTTTTTTCTAAAATGTTAACTAAGCATTTGTTTTGGTGTAGCCTACTTTATTTGATATGGTCGACTCAACTCATGGTCGACTCGACTCAACCTTATTGAATTCAGTTCGTGCGCTACATTATAACCGCGGGTACTGTTACATTTGCGTGATCTGGATTCTAATCTGCAGTCATCGCCTAAACAAAAAATAAACAGATGAGCAGTGCTCATATTCGTGAATTGATCACTTGTTTTGTTAGGCTGACTGATGTTTCATTTCAAATGGGTAATTTATGACGCATCTAAAAATCCCAATAAGCCTACCTTTCTGCGCTGCACTGTAGAGATTAGCCTACATAAAGAAAAACTATATCCACAAACATTAAGATGTTGCAATAATTTCAATAATTCAATAATTCGGCTGGTAAAAAAGCTGTGGCAGGTTTACTTTTTCATCTCCAGCCACCTTGGCCCCTATAGCTGAACAGTTAATTTCGTAGACTGTAAGAATATCTATTACTAGGCTTTCACATTTATGTAAATTGGCCAACAACGGAAAACAAGTGCAATTTGAAATTAATTTATTGAACAACCAGGCTTCAATTAGCCCATTAAACCATAAATTCAAAGTTAACATAAATAAGAAAAATCTATTAAAAAGTTGTTGTAACCCCAAAAAGAACGAACACAGAGTCCAGGTAAGTGACTACGTTTTATTGATTCTTCTTTTCTGCCCGCTCTACACTGGTAGTGTAATACGGTAGATGAAGCCTAGAGCTCCACACAGTGGATAACCTGAATATATCACACAAGTTAACAATATTTAGGCTAAATGACGGAATTTTGCGCAACAGTGCAATCCACTTGTTAAGTCTGACGTCACGTGTGACGTTTTCCCATTTCCGGGTCCAAACGCTCCTTCAGATCCCGAACCTGTGAACCTTTTCACGATCACTTCCTTCTTTAGTGAGGCACCATTGAGGGTTAAAAAGGGTCTAAATTCTTTCAACTCCAATAAAATCAATACGTTACAAAATCCAGCATTCTAAAGCAGTTAAAACAGCAACATTATTCTTTCGATTTTGAATTGTTGTAATGTCCCCTCCCCTTTTCAATGTCCAATTTCGCAATAGATGGCAACTTTGAATCACGGTGCTAGTTACTTCATTTAGGGATGCCAACCATCCCACAAAATACGAAATAGTCCCTTATTTGGACAGTAGAATAGGCGTTCCGCATTTAACTCATGGCTACGGGACGCATTTTCATCCGTTGGTAGTAACCGCTGTTTTTCATACAAATCAATAGTTAGCTAGCCAGCCGGCATAACAAGCATGCTGTGAGATCGTTCTGACCTAAAACCTAGAATTTTAACATTGGCTAGGTGACAAGTGACGGCGAACCTATAATAAAGATAACTGACATTCAAACCCGGCTTGAGTGTCTTGGAAAAACGCAATGTCTACACTGCTAAACCGCAACATTATAAAAAAGGAAGACAGAGCTAGGGAGACTAATTTGATTTAGTTATGGTTTCACGTAGTTGTCTTAAATAATGTAATGGCAAAAATGACCAAAATTTGTGCTAATTGTATGGTATAAAATTATAAACTATAAAACTAAATAACCATAGAAGAAGGAACTATTTTTTTCTTGATAGAATGGTTTCATAGAATTAACGACCAGAGGTTTTTGCTTAACAACGGAGCAATTAGTAGAACTACCAGTATTTTCCAATAATGGGACAGCCCGTCGTGGTTAATTCCTTACATATAATACAGTGGTAAGAATATTTGGTAGCAGGTGTACAGTAATGATAAACTAATGTAGACAGGTCGTGCACTAATGTATATGCATAATGAGAACTGATAAGGTAAGAACAGGTAAGAACAGGATGTAAACAGCTACCTAACGTTAGCACCCACTGGCGCCAAACTTTGTTTTTCTTCATTCGTTTAAGAATTGTAACTTAATTATTAACTCCAGCCATTTCCTCTTCTCGCAAGTAAAGCGGTAGAATGACAATTGAATAGTTTTTTTGGACTCAGATCTATTCAAACAACAAGGGACACCGCACTGCGGCATGTTGAAAAGACGAGAGCCTCAGCCAAAGCAGCAGAGGCTTGGACCCGGAAACAGTATTATCGGAAGGTCGATACGTCACTGCTAAACAAGCGGATAAACTCTAGACACGGTTATCGGGAAGCGATCAAGTTTAAACAATATTAATTAGGCCTACATCACTGCATCCCGTACAAAAAATGTAAACTTTTAATATAGAACAGGGTCAATTTATGTTTATATTTATTATAAATTTACAAAGCAAAAAAATAAATAAAAAAATGCGAGTACTCTATACGTTGGAACGAATACTGACGTCCAAATCGAGTACTCATGCCTATCCCTAGTCGATACCGATGGTTTGGCGGTTCTGTTTGTGTGTGTCCTCAAAATCAAGTAGGCTACATGCACCACATTTGGTGAGGATTGGACATAGTTACAGCTGTTTTAGTAAAAATGCCCACGCCCACAACAATTGATTGACATGGACAATGTCATGGACAGTTTGCATCATCAAAAAAAAAAAAAAAAGTGATAACTTTTTTCTGGATACACCAGGCATGCTCTGTATCAAATTGAGCAAAGATTGAATCAACTTTGTAGAAGAAGCAAAAAAATAAGCTTTTTTTCAAAATGGTGGAACATCCAAAATGGTTCCTGATGGTGTTCCTTGAGGCAAAGCTTCTCTCACAAAGTAGGATCTACTGATGTAAACTATATGATTTTCCATTTACCATTGATTGACATGTCCTAGACAAATGGTTTGCAGCATCAAAAAAAGTGTTAACTTTTTTCCCGGTAACTCCAGGCATGCCCAGTGTCAACATAGGTGAAAATTGGATCAACTTTGTAGAAGAAGCAAAAAAATGTAGCTATTCAATATTCAAAATGACGGAAACCTTTGGCATACAATATACAACTGGTTGAGCCATGAGCAAGGAACCTGTGGAAAAATTTTGATTCTAGATCACACGGTTCAGGAGTAATTGGCCAAAACATAAATGTTTGTGTTACAGCGCCACCATCAGGCCAAGTGATGTCATTGCTACAATCTGAGTAGTGGGGGGGCATAGGAAGATACCTGCCCAGTTTCATAGCTCTACTATTTTGTTTTTGTTGCCCATTGTGCTTTAGGGAATAATAATTATTATTATTACAGGGTTCATACACTTTTTCACCAATGATTTTCAATGACTTTTCCATGACTTATCCACAACCTTTAACTGAATTTCCATGACCAAAACAAATGACTATCTCAGCGGGACGATTTAAAATTATTTATTGTAACACTAAGTAAAATTAGGTCTGCATCTGAAACATATGGTGCCTCTCTAAAACAAATAAACACCAGACAGACACACTTGGATACATTCTTTCATATTTTAATTCGAATAGTTTAACATTTTGTCAATGTCTCAAACAGGGCTCGAAATTGCGACCATTTTGGTCGCATATGCTCCCAAAATTTAATCTGTGCGACTTCGAAATATAATTGGGAGCATTTGTGCGAGTGCAAATAATTGTTCTGGTGCAACCTTTTTTTTTTTTTCTTCAGTCGAACGTCTCTTCCTCTGTACATTCGCTAGTTAGTACACTCAGTATGTGCCTTGTGAGCTGACGGTGACCCTTCTAACCAATCGTGAGCTTGACATTCTTACCTTTAATGCTGATTTTAAATTGGTTAATATTAGCCTTCAATCACTCCCTTCTGTAGCACTCCACTGTCACGCGACACAGAGAGCTAATGCGTTTACTTATGTTACCTGAAGACAAAAATTTATGTTCAATTTATTAGCGTTATCGAAAGCTGAAAATTTGAAGCGAACGATTACGGCATTTTTTTTGAAACATTAACGTAGTGTTTTGTGTAGCGACCCGGTTGAAACAGCTAATTTCTCCGATGCAGTTTACTGGCGGTTGATTTAATTAGTGGTATTAATGTGACGAGAAGCGCTTTGTCGTTTGAATGCATAACACGCAATTCCTTGAAGAGTCGACACATTTTAGGCGTGACAGTTTAACTGTTACTTGTAAACCGTACTGTTATATTGTCGTTTTTTATCAATAAAAAATCTATTGCATATATTGTTGGTGCTCCTTACATTTTGGTGGGTGCTCCTAACTTTTTAAAATTGAGAGCACCAGTGCTACCAAGTAAAAAAGTTAATTTTGAGCCCTGATATATTATTGAAGCTGCACTTCCCTGGCATATTGTTGGCACAATGGGGCCTACGTTTACTAACTGCTACATTAGCAGTTACTCACGCCTGTTGGGCGTGCCTGCAAACAGACTGACCCAGACCGAATTAACTTCTCTCACCACCAAAATAACGCGAAGGTTACGTGCCAATTTACGTTTTATTAACTATACATACCATTTTTATGATTGGATTAATTAGCAATTGTATTTGATGCAACTTTAGCTATATTTCCATTACTTTTCCAAAACTTTTCAAAAAACATAATTTTCCATAACTTATCCAGGGCCTGGAAATTGCATTTTAAATTTCAATGACTTTTCCAGGTTTTTCATGACCGTACGAACCCTGTTATTATTACATTAATAATATAAAACAGAACAAAAATTATAGGTTTCAAGCCTCGCTGCTTGGACCGCTAATAATAACAGTAACGAAAATATCTTAAACTATTGGTAACATATAAAGCGAATAAACAATCTTGCTGTTGCTTTAAAGATAAATAAATAAATAAATAAATAAATAAATAAATAAAAATCGGCTGAGTTGGCTGATGCACCCCTACTACAGAGGCTACACAGCAAGATGCAAACCACTTGTTAGGAGCAAAAACAGGATGGTCAGGTTACAGCTTGCTAAGAAGTACATAAAAGAGTCTGCAGAGATGTGGGAAAAGGCCTTGTGGATAGATGAGACCAAAATTCAAGAGCAAAGCATGGAGGCCAAAAGGAACAGCCCAAGACCCAAACCATACCAGCTCATCTGTAAAACATGGTCATGTGGTTGTTATGGTTTGGGTGTATGGCTGTCACAGGTACTGGCTCACTTGTCTTCATTACTGATGCAACTACTGATAGCAGTAGGAGTGCACAGATACATCCAATCGAGTTCAAACAAACACTTCAAAATTAATTGGATGGCACTTCATCCCACAGAAAGACAATGATCCCAAACATACTGCTGGAAAGTCAAAAACAGGAAATTCTTAATTGGCCCTACCAATCACCGGATCTAAATCCAGTTGAACATGCATTCCATATGCTGAAGAGAAAACTTAAGGTAAATAGTCACCAAAACAAGCAGAAGCTGAAGCAGAAGGCTATCGTACAAGCATGGGAGGGCATCACTGGAGAAGCTACTCAGCACCTGGTGATGTCTATGGGTCACAAACTTCAAGTCACTTCATGAAAATGTTATGTAAAGGTTACTAAACATTTCATTTACATTAGTATGTCCCAAACATTAATGGTGCCCTGGAGTAGAGGAGGCTATGTATAAAATGAGCTGTAATTTCCACATTGTGTAACCAAAATGTATAAAAAATACCCTTTAATAAAAGCTGAGAATCTGCACTTTTGCAATGTGAAATCAATAAAAAAAAATGCCGTTGTCCCAAACATTATGGAGGGCCCTGCATATTCTATAAAATAAAAAAAACAGGCAGAATACTAAATGAATATGAAAAGTCAAGAAAGCTTTTCTTTAAAGGGAACCCCATCTGTTAAGACCTTAATATGGTGTGTAAATGCCTTCAATTATATAAATAATATAAAATCCATCAATTTGTAGGTCGTCATTCTTTTTACCGTCGCAATGCATTCCGGGTAGTGGCATCAAATGGTTGCACTTGTCTTGGTCCATTGCTCTTATCCATTGAAAATGTTTTCTGGTTAGCATTTTCATTCCCAGCCAGTGCGGGACATTACTCAGGAGGAAAGCACGAGGGACAGCTCAAATAAATCATCAAATAAATTAAAACGATAAAGATCGGGAGGAGACTAGAGTAGGGCGTAAGACTAGAGATGGTGTCTGTGCGGAGACTGCTCATCTATGCCATCGACAGAGATGGAAAACTTGCTTGTTGTAAAGAGCTGCGCTTTCTAGCAGCCACGGTTCAACGTCACTTGACCATTTGGATTAAACTATACTTTTTGGTGAAACTGAAACGTGTCTTCTTCCCCATTAACTAAATTGATGTAACATTATTGATCCACACTGTATATATAACGTGGATCAATAATAATGTTACGATATTAGCTTAAACAGGTGATAATACCTCCTTTAAATGCATAATACCTAAATGATAATATGTGCTGATGCACAAGGCGTTAACTGAATCTATCCTATTCAGATATCCCATGTATTATATCACACACAAATTCTGTGGCATTGTATGGATAATTTTCACGATTAATAACCGCAACTGTCGGGACAAAACAACCTCCAGCGCAACCGTTTTACGTCATCTACTCAAAGTGCAATGTGAGTCTAAAATAATGGGCCAAAACAAAAAGGCTGGGGGTTTTTTTGTTGCTTTTTTTTAAAACTCAAATCTATTGTTTTACAACACGTTTCCATAGTTGAAGGCATTTACAAAATATTAAGCCATGTAAGTCTTAATAGGCAGGGTTCCCTTTAAGAAAAGGAACACCACTGGTGACATATTCTATCCTAGTTTTGTTGCATATTCTCAAAGTGAAAGCTTCCATTGATGTTTGCTGAGAATTAGATGCAAGATCAAGCTCACTTACTCAGACAAGTGCTTATATCTTGCATGATTTTTGCATTGTTCCAGTGCTGTTGGAGCATGTTAGCTCAGTGTTGCAAAGTTTACATTTGACTTCATTTTCTGGGAAATTTCCTATTCCATTCATTGCAAAGAATTTCAAGGAATGAAAGTTTGATTTTTGCACGCGTGCATGCAGACATCTGCGTTATTACTTGAGAACTAACACATTTCCCTTGTCCATATGACAGCCTCACTCCATTGACAAAACAGGCACCAGATCGGCACTAATCTATGTGTACGGCAATCACAGTGAGAATAAGCCATTGTAAAATGTCAATAGTTACAAATGAATTTAACAGCACTGGTACTTAAAAATGTGTTTAATGGTTTCCAGATTTTCCTAAAGGTGTTGCATTTTTGTTAACATTTAGCAATTAAACGTTTAGAAGTGACACCCCAAATCTACACTCACAATGTGTATTTTGGTTTTTTATTAGTACATTTAACTCGCATTTGCACATTTCTGATGCCTGCAAATACACTAACTAGCGCAGTGTTGCGAGCCAAGTTCGGCTCGTTGTTGCTCATACAACTCAGGTCAACCCACGTGGATAAGAGCATCTCTTAAATTAATGTAACGTAACTTAGGATAAGAGTAGAGATGTCATTTGGTCAGTTCTCCACTGCATATCAGAATAAAAGCATTAAAAGAATGAAAGCATTAAAAATTTAATCTTGCAAAAAATTTTTTGCAAGATTAACTTTTTTTCAAAAATATATTGCATAAAATCTGTATACAGAATTGTTTGATCTAATTTTTTTGCAATCAATGCAGTTTCTCAGACCACAGTACATAAACAATTTAAAATACTATAACCTGAATAAGGCCTTAGTTTAAATGAGGGGATAACGGAGTGATTTTCAACGAAACAGCTGTATCTTTAAGACAAAGTACACTCCTCCAATGTTTAGCTGGCACTTTGTGGTATGATGTCATGAGCTAGGTTTTCGGGACCTGACTGTAGGTTCAAAAACCTGGCAACCTCCTTCAGGCAAAACCCACCATCAGTCACTTACACTGAAAGCACAAGATGCAAACAGCAGTGCACCAAGGGAAAAGACATTGAGTGTCGTTCTAAATGACGTGCATGGCATTTCAAAGCAATTCCCAACCAACACTTTAAGCATCAAACTTTTATTTCATCGAACACTTTTGAATAGAGCTCATCAGCTGTGCCATCCTAAATTCATGCACCCTGAAAAAGGGAACCCGCACCATTATAACGTAGCCCTAAACATACCAAAATCCATCGACTTAATCTGCACATACCATGGAAACATAGTAGAAAATTCAGTGTGAAATTTTTTTTATTTTGTCAGCTCACAACTCAAAGCCTGAAATGAACCACAGGCTCACACCGAACAGTTACTCTGCTATGATAACCCTTCTAGGCATCATTACATGATTGCTTTTCATCTACAAATGATGCACAGGATCATGGTGTCAAACTAAAGGTTCTTATGTGCCATTATATGTCCAAAAGAAAAATTTTATATGTAACCGGATGTTATTTCTAAAGCACAAAATATTTTTGTCGTTTTTAGAACAACATTCAACAGATGATAGCAAGAGCACAGACAACTTCAGAGTGGGATCTCTTGTAGTGTTAGAATGAGTTGATAAACTTTATTAACATTGTCAACCAATTTTAGAAATGAACACTGAGAAAATAGTTCCAGGTCACATGAACCTTGTTGATGTTGTGGGCAGTGAGAAACACTAGATGGAGTGCTAGGAGCGCCCATGTGTCAGTGTTAAAAAACAAAAAATTATCGGTCCTACATATCGGCCACTTCGTCCTTGACTACCGATACAGATATGTACAGACATGTACCGATACAGGTTAATAATAATGTTGATAACTTCGCAGTGTTGCTTAGGACAGAGGACACGTTCTTTCGAGGAAAAGATGCATAACGTTGTCAAAATTTTACCGATATTTAAAATATTTGTTACATGGCCGCACAATCGTCCTTAAATTATGTTCGCGTTCACGCACTGATGTGTCAAGAGAGAGAGGCAGCTTGCACAGCAAAATGACTGTCAAGCATATGTCACTTTGACCATACTTTAGGAAAGTAAAATAATTGCACCAATCAACACACTTTCAGGCAAAGTTCTATGCAGGATTTTTTAGCTTTGCTCTGGTTGTGTTTAAAATCAAAGACATCTCCTCCTCCATCTTCAATCATGCCCAGTCACTCAGAGTACACCACCTAATGGAGCTAGCTGAATAGCTCAAGGTAACATTATTTACAGGTTCAACAGAAAAAAGCCAACTCCGCGTTGCTTTTCATCCCCTTGGGGAACTTCAGCTGATGCTAACGAGGAAACGCAATTCCAAGGTTAACTCGAGTTCTTGGATTTAAGACCAGTCTTTTTGCTTCCCAGTATCTGGGCACCTAGCTAGTCAACGAGCAACAAACTGCAGAAATCTGATCCCAAACGACAGGCTCTGTAGCCACACCCACCCCTCCCCACACAGAAAAGAGTGCCATGCCCAGAAACATCCCGAACACATTTCAGAATAAGGAATACAGATGAAGGTGCACAAATTTGGCGAAAGTACTTGGACAGGGATTGCCAGTGCATCATAAGATATCCCATGGTTAATTACAATATTTTCAAGGTCAAAAATCCTGCATAGTATGCCTTTAACTCTCCAACCTGAAAATTGTTGAGAACTGAAAACATATAGCCTATATTTCTTTTCATTTCTGAAAAATATGCTAAAATACTGACAAAGTCATCGATCAGTGAGCTTATGGATCAATGACTGAATATTCCACTTTATCCTGACACCGAACTTGATGGGAGATGGTGCCAATACGAGAGACACTAGCGTAGCAACTTGTGGCTGTGTGGTCTTTACACTGAACGGGCATAATCACCAGCCATGTGCCTCGCTATATAAAGTGGAAATCCTTAATTTTCTCATTTAAAAAAAATGCCACATTTGATACCTTTTCACAGCGGCATTTCTGTACAAATGTGTTTGCACACTGTAATTGCTCCTCCATTTTCCACTGGTGGTGCCGGGTGCCATTATCCCACCAAGTATTCAACTGTGATGACACACACACAGGAACTTGCATGCCAAATGTGAAAAAGCAAGTGCCTAAAATCCAAAAGGTGCCTTTAAAATTAGGACAGTTTTTTGTCTCTAAGACAATCTTCATTCTCCAAAATATGCCAACAATGGATTACCTTCTAAGATAAATGAGTCCTCAGTGTGCCCCTAATAATAGCTTTGTACCAATGGAACTCTGGTATTAGTCACCAGATCCACCAAAACAAAAAAATTAAGGATTTCTATTTTCAGGTGAAAGGTGCTTTGTTCTTCCAGAATTCAAGCCTTTGCTGCTGTTTTCAAATTGGACTAGTTTGTGAAAATTGTGAAAAGACCAACCAAGGAGCATTCAATCTTCTGTTGGAAAAACTAGGAAGTGCATTGAACACTGGTGATGGCACTGGCTCAAAAAAAAGTTATTCACAGAAACATACAGAAAGTCCTTTCAGTACAAACATGTGTGGTGCACTTTAGCCATTATAAATCACCAAAGGCAACACTAAGACACCTGAATTAAAACACTGCTTATGGAATACAAGCAATGTTTAAAAATGTTTCCATGAAGTTGAGGGATTTTTGTGAAAAGTGAAGTTATACTCCCAGCAGAGAAAACTGGCAGGAGGAACATTCATTTGATTATTTGCCCTAAACTGAGCAGCTAACCAACTGATTTAGCCGACTGGCAGAAATATTTTCTTGTAGATCCGTACAGACATACAAACAGCAGTAAATGTCCCCTTGCCACAGCCAAGAGCACATTTACAGCACATTTGAACACAAAGGTCATAATTTTTCCTACTGTCAAAAGTACAATATCAGAACAGTGATACAAATTACTTCAGGTCGTATTGAACAGCAAGCTTTCATACCAATATAGAAATGCCTAATAAGCAGTATTGTAAACAGCTGGCAGTGGTATGAAAAAAACATAGCAAATCATAAGACTTGTTTTCTGTGAAGGCTAGCCTTGCTATAAGCAGATTCAAACCTTAAAAAGAAGACCATTTTGGAGGGAAAAGCATCTTTCTTCTTGCAAAATTACAATTGGCACAAAAAGATAAACTGGACTTGACCATCTTGTAAAAACATAAGTGTTTTATTAAATTTGCCAGATTACACATGTCTAGAAAAGACAGCGTTTCATAGATTGCCAATGAATAGCTTCTTTCTACAGCCCACAACTTTACTCAAGATGAACATTCTCACCCAAAGAATTAAGTATTCTACACTTAACCATATCGATATCTGACATTATTGGCAAAAGCATTAAAGATTCTAGTATATGGTCACACACAGGGCTTAAGATGGGTGCCTAAAATGTTTAATAGTGTGCAGAGCTACAGATGTGTCGCGTGATTACCGCAGCATGGCCATGTTCTACAAGTAATCTAGATAGTCAGCCCAATAAAATTTGTAAACATTGGCCACATGCAGGCAGAGGGTCAACTGTTTTGGAGCAGGAGACTTACCGAAGGTAGTACTGTTTCAGAACAAAGGCAGCGTTGGAACAACTCTTGGGAAAATTAAAATCTTCACCGAGTTCGGACCATTGATTCCTCTCTGAAACCTACAATAAAAGGTAAATTGTTATGATGTCCCTTCAGAAAATAATACACTCTGAATGCGTGATCAAATAAGGACATTTCATTTATTAAAATAGCAACGCTACGTTTTATTAAATGTAGTTTAAAAGGTTTTACAGTAGCGTTCAGTTAAATTAAACACAAATACGTATTATCAAACGAGCTAGCTATAGTCTCAATTACCAAACTACCACCGGTTAACGTTACTTTCGTAGCAAGCTATCTTGGTAGTTTCGAAAGTTAACTAAATAACTTGCCTACATAACGCTTGTCAAGCACATGCTACAAGTAACGTTCGAAATCATAATAAGGTTAGCGGTATGCGTTTACTAAGACCAATCCAAATGTAAGGTCTTATCCATATTTACAGTATTGAATACATAGGCCTGTTACGAGGCCTACATTTTGGCTTCAGCCATGAAGCCTAAGATGGCTGTGTCGAATTAGCGTTTCTTTGCAGCTTGTTTTTATCTAAAACTTAACGAAAAAGCCATTCCCGACAACAGGAGTATTTCCTAGCCCAGGCTCTTTGTCGATTATCGATGTTAAACATGCCCGCTAATTTTGAGTTGCACCAACTGCACTCAGCTCAGCAGTCAACCTACAGACTTTCAGCACAAACCAGACTCAAAAGGCAGTGTTACTATACTGCACAGAGCTAGCAAGCTAACAAGGCCAACGTTAAACCTGGATTTTTATCACGGTTCTGCAACTGGCAACATGTCCTCAAGTGAGTTATCTTCTTCTGTATGAATTAATGTAGAATGTTGTGTGGGAAATGCCCATATTTTAAACCCACCCGAGTGAAATCTACAGCTAGCTAAGTTACTCACCTTTGCAAATCCGCCTAAAGAAACGACTCTGGTATAGAGAGCATTAAGATCAAGCTCTTTCCCACCAACGAAGGGGATCTTCTTAAACGGTGATCTAAAAAGAAAGATACACTGTTAAGGAAAGAATGTCCTCTTCAGAGGACTTCACTATTCGCACTCGTAGTTAAACGTGGTTTTAAAGTTACATTTTGCAGTATAAAACGCCCCCTCTCACCCTCTGCTTTGGTGAAACTGCCGCAGCTCGTCCAGGAAAGCCAGTCCTTTCCTTCGATGATCTGGTTGAATTTTCCCCGTCGAATTAGCCATTTTTTATTAGTTAAAACCAGTTAAAATCCCACTCGTATGCTTCCTAAGACACCAAGGATCCCATAGTCCGCCGGCGCGCAGTCATTCGCGAAGCCGAGTGTTTAAAAAAAAGTTAAAGAAATAAGAGAACGAGCGATGGCTAGCTTGCTAATAATGACTGATATGCACACAGAAAACAGAAGCCGATTTAGCCTACGGGAACTTCAAAAAAACATTCGAATTAGGATCGATTTTGAAGGCGAACTAAAATTGTCATTGTACTAGATGGTCAATTAATTGTTTTGGTTGCAGTTGTGTTCGTTTCAGAGTGGTCTGACAGTGTGATACAGACGCGGTTCCAAGCAATCGCACACACTGTAAAGCGGCAGCGGGATCTAGTTCTCAGACAAAAAGATCCGAAGGCCCAAAGCCATTGCAGCGCCCCCTACTAGAAACAACGGAAATGCACTATCCAAAACGGTTTATTAGAACAATAGACAGTGTTTTCTTTCTAAGGGCTCATCTTAAACTTCCCAAATCATTTTAAGCAGAAAACTACCGATTTCTTGTTCAGCAGAACACCAAAGCTGAATTTTTGTGCGGGTGGTCATTTGGAAGTTACTTGGTCACAGTTAAAACTGAAGAAGCAATTATTATTTTGCCATCATATCACAAATCTCGTCCACTTCATGTCTGATCTCGTGATTATATTATGGCATGCGATTTAAATATTAACGGTTATATGATAACGCTATATCATAATGGATAACAAATACATCCTTGTGTCGCATAAATATGCCGTTGCCATATTTCGCTATATAGCAGATCAGTTAGTCAAATAATTGCACATGAATTTGCTGAGCTTTCTGCAAATATTTCACAAAGAATATCCAACTACAGATTTTATATTCACGAATGGTAATTAATATAACTAAGGGAGGTGTAGGCTTCTGCAGTGTGAAATGCTACGTTTTTCAAGTTCTTAATTGGTTGTCAAAGTGCCATCTTTCTCTTCGATATCATTTCTTTAGATTGCATCAAAAGTTTCAGATGTCAACAGTAAGCTATATTGCCAGTCTAAATAGCCTATTGCCTCAACTTACTTACATAGGAGCCAGGGCAGAATAACTTTTTTGTCCAATGACCATAGTGGTGCACCACAAAATTCACCTGCCAATTTCATTATTTAATAAACAACTATATCCATCCATCTATCCAATATCTATACCCGCTTATTCTGGGCAGGGGGGTGGTGGAGCCTATCCCAGTGTGCAGTGGGCAGGAAAACACCCTGGACAGGCCACCAATTTATCACAGGGAAGACAACTATATATTTACAATAAACCAGGACCTCCCATTAATTTGTGGATAACTGCCAAAGTGGCTGGTAGACAAACTCACAAGCCACAGATAAAACTAACCAGCATTTGGCTGGTGTTAATTTCCCTCCCTGATTGTAGCAGCCATAGTATCCCATGTGAAATACAGCATGCTGAAGTATACTATTATGTTTACACTTAAGACTATTGTAAGTATAATTAAATTTTACATCAAGTATGCTGAGTGTACTGTTGTTTCCATCCCAGCAGTAATGAAGGGCAAAAAAAAATATTTTCATTTAGGCTAAACTGTGATGAGGCTCTTCGCAGATGTATGCTGGATGGCAAACGTGACACTTGCTTAAAACGACACATTTCCAAAAATGCTAGCATCGCACAAATTGTTTTATTTGCTTTTACACCCTACGCGTCCTTATGAATGCAACTACTTGTCCATGTTTATGATTACAAAATCGGCGCAGTCAGGTGAGGTCGTCTAAAGGCAGCACTGATCCGAGACAGGCGTGACGCAACTGATAGCCTACGTTCTGTTACAAAAGTGGTGGTCTCCTGTCGAACACTTAAAATAATACGTTCAGTAATTCACATGAAAAATAAAGATAGGCGTAGGCGTGTATTAATGGTTTCCAATCAAGTTTGTTTTATTCCATGCCGAATTATCTTCTATGTTTCAGCTTTTTATATTTCGAAAAAAGTGGACCCAGTTAAGTAGACGCTAGACTACTTCTATGTATCGCGTGCTCGTAAGCTATTGTAGCCATGGCAGTTGTACGTGTGTCGTAGGCTATACGCCGGGAAGCTAATGGAGAGTCGAGGAATGTGTGCCGTAATTCCAGTGATCGGTTACCGCAAAATACTCGGAAGTGAATTGTTTAGGCAACGACTAAATGGAAATTGTTCACGACCCCTTTTTTGTAACTGCCATGCGGATATCAACTAGACGGGGTAACCACATTCAACCATTACGCGTACCCCTATAGCTGCACTGCATTTCTCTCACAAAATGGCGGTATGTCAAACTACCGCAGACCCCATTTTGTGGAAGCTGTTTAGTCAGTTCTTGCGGCTGGCTCATTGTGTCACTATCTAACCAATCCAGAAATGTAATAACTAAATACATATATAATGAAATACAGAGTAGTTAATATGGGGAAGACAAATCGGCACTGGACGAATCGCCTTTACTAGCTAAATGAAATGCTGGCTAAGTAATCGCCAGTAAGTTAACCAGCCGTAAAGCTCAGAGGAACTCGGGGTTTGCTTGCTAACATTGATGTAGCAGGCTAGGTTTTAGTCGCGTTTTGTTCTTTAAAGCGCGAACGCAGTTATGGCTTGCTGACGAAATTGGTGGCACAGGTCTGGGATTTATTTGTATTCTGACAGCAGGCGAGTTTGCCCACCCTAAATTTTAACCCCCCGGCCATTTTGTACATTATGTAATCTAGGATAGACGCTTGCAGTTTGAATACAGCGAACAAGATAGCTAGCTGTAGCTACACCGACACACTATTCTAAACGGATATAATTAGTCGGTATACTTAACGCGATGTTCCAAATGTAATGACTCTCACACATTGCAAACTGTTTGCCACTTAAACATTTGAAATGACGATTACCTTTCCCAGCCTGGTGGAAGTGTCCTAGTAGGGGTCCAAACATTCATCAATTTTTACTATTAATGTAATTCATGTAATTATGGGAGGTTAAGCATTGAAACAGATTTTTTCTCTTCAAATTCAAGTCATGAGAAAGATTTAGTTGCGAATCTTGGCTACTCATGTTGTACAAAAATGAACAATCTGAAAATGTAGCATTCGAATCTGAAGTTGTAAATTAGGCTATATCTTGAAATAGTCATGTGGTGTGACAGATTTTCAAATAGGGAAAATTCATTGAAATAGCCAATGTATTGTTTTTACAACCACAGTGCCAAAAATGCATCAACATATGAAGCACATTTAATGCCAATATTATTTACATGCATTTCACAATTCAAGTGTTTTGTGCAGCACAAAACACAATTTGAATGTGTTCTATGCATTGCAAAAATACAAATCTTATATATATAAATGCAGTCCGTTTACCATTTACAAAACTACAAATCTCAAACTATGAGCAGACAAAACATGTTCTACACAATCTTGTTTTTCAGATCTCAAAAACTACAAATTGCCACAAAGTTACAGCTTGGTGGGGCGGGATGCCCCATAACCTAGGCGTATACAGCACAGACAGTTCAGCACTTTTCAGGGTTCCTACAGAAATAACCACAATGACCACAGATTCTCAGCCTTTAAAAACATTTATCTACCTGCTGACCCCATTTCACTAGACAGAATTCACAAACAACTTCACACATCCACACCAGTGTTGCCAACTAATTTTCAGGGGAAGTTGCTACAGGCAGGTCGATTTGTTGCTAAAAGTTGCTAAATGACGTTGTGATGTTATTGCATGATGACGTCATTACGTAATGACGTAAAACTGTGTCATTACGTAGAATACACAATGAAGTTACTCAGATTGACTGGCCATCTCGGCAAAAAATATGATATGTTGTAAGTTCTGTTCAAGATCAAACATTCGTGACCAGCTCTATTCATTGGGTTTTAACTGTGGTTGTTGAACTATTTAAACATTTGAAACATATCAAGTAAGTTTAGCAAACAAACCACCATAGAAATACATATATGTATTTAAATCAAATGTTGAAAACCTTTTTCAAGACTAGCTTAATTTTCGTCTGCAGTGAGTGCACTAGCATGTAGTAACGTTACTGAAGGCTTAGCCCTTTTAAGATTGTTAATGCTACTTTGTGGAGGAAATTCTAAATTCGTCTTTTTTTCTTTTCTTTTTTTTTTATTGTGACTTCCTGACCAAACAATTGTACTCTGAACTGAATGTGTTTAAATGATTTGACCAAAAAAATTTGTTTGTTAGTTTGTCTCGTTGAACGCATGCTACTGCTGCTGCAGTCAGCCAACAATGATTGATTGCTGCTGCCTGTGCCTGGCTATTGATCTGAGCCGTCACAACTGCTGACATCACTCACAATGCACTTTTGCAGCCAGGCAGACAGACCGTTTGTTGTGACCTATTTTTATACGGTCTATGGTTGTGACTGAGTGTGTGACAGAGAAAATAGTTTTTGTGTCATTTAGAGGGAAAATGCATGCATTTTAGCGTTTGAGTCACTTTTCAAAAGTTGCTAAAAGTTCCAAATAAATTTTAAAAGTAGCTAAATTTGTTGGTATGTGCTTTTTGAAAAAAAAACGTTGCCAGGGTAGTCTGAAAGTTGCTAAATCTAGCAACAAAATTGCTAAGTTGGCATCACTGATCCACACAATAAAGCCTCGAACTTATAGGGTTTTTCATCATTTTTCCTGCCTGATTACAGCATCATAAATGCTCCAGGCCCACAAAGAATACGTCTCCCCATTGGACATTTAAGTACATCAGCCAATAAAAACATCGGATACGCACACAAAATGGACATAAAATGCACACGTTTAAAAGAACAAAACTTTGCTGCCCTCACATCAACTTGCCTCATAGCTCACTGAGTAGCGCGTTTCCCTTTGGATCTTTTTAGATGAGTGACAGACCATGGTTGAAATCTCCTTTGGACTCAAGCGAAACTCTAACTCATTACACTGGCTTGCTGGCTAACTAAAAATAAAACATTTAAACTATTGCTTTGCAGAAAACTCATTTATATTGCTGAAATCTTAATAAAATGCACCCATACATTAGACAGTTCTGTTTTCTGGAATTTTTTCCAGTTTAACTTTAGCTACCTTCTAACGACACGACAGACCAAGTGTAAAGTTAGTACACATGATGCCTCCAAAATTAAGCTCCAACATCTATGTTGCGATTCAGTCCGGTAAGTAACGTCATACTGGTTTAGAAACTGGTGCAAGATAATGACTTCTTCACATCAGGTATATCAATTTTGTGTAAGTTAAAAACGGTTTACATCCACCGCTGCGCCTATACTGATAACTACTTTTTAACAAGGCTACTGTAGCTACCCTGCAAAACCACATTTCTTAAAAGCACCTCCATTTAAAAATACAGTATACACTTTCATTTATTTCTTAGTCAGGTGTAAAGGAAAATTGATTGAATGATTGAAAAACGATTTAAACCTGTGTTTCTTTCAGAATGTAGGTGTAAGAGCCATTCCAGTAGAAGAAAGAAATAATAATTAATAATTATTATTTTAAAAAATTAATTATTATTGTGTATTAGTTATTTTTTTAATGTACCTTTGGTTATATTATATATATATTTCCAATGTAGAACATTATATATGTATCAAATAACTACCTCAAACAGTTGCTCCCCTCTGATTGGGTAACACTTTAATAAGGGCCTATAAGTTTCACTTGTGCTTTTGTAGTAGACAAAGCTATTGAGACGAGAGAGCACACTAGTCTTTGACCGTGTCTTTATTTTTGTTTTGTACGGTTTTCAATCCCTTCAGTAAACAGTTAAAAGGAAGAACTTGGTTTCAAGAGTCTCTTTGAGTCACGCGTTAACTATATGCTTGGATTCAATAGCTTAAGTGGGCATTTTGAACGATTAGAAGGAGCCACACTAACATTAGTCAAAGACTACGCTCAATATGGACACGAGGCACATGGCATGACGTTTTCACCGTTCTGAAGAGAACAGAATCATGGGGAAGTAATTCTTCATGCTTCGGTGACCTCAGAATAAAAGAGATTCGGCAATTTTCATATTTTGTGTGGAGGATTCGCACAGGAGGATGCCAGTAAGTTTTTGAGGATTGCAATATTGTTCTAACAATCGTGAATCCAAGTCTTTTTAGCCAATTGAGCTGGCCACCATCATGCAATTAAGAGGCAATGCTCACCCTTTCTAGAGTATTCTTGCACATATTATAGCTCTTTTGCAAATATAAATAAGAAGAGTGATAAGCTGTTTATATGGTTTCATTTGGGGAAAGAGGGCAGTTTATGTGCATTGAGAGATCAAGAATAAAGTGTGCCATTTGGAAAAAATAAAAATGGAAGTCGTGACAGACGGCCAAAAGAGGGCTTTGGATGAGAAACTGAATAGGCTCAAGGGTGAAAGAAAAGGCAAACTAGCTCAGCTTACTCATAAAAGGAAGGAGATTGAAAGCCTAAATGAAGATGAAGTAAATGTTGAGTTAGTTGAAGAGGAATAATTATATAGCTTTGGAAAGCTCTTTGGAGAATTAAAAAAGATTAATGTGGAAATATTACCTCTTCTGGAAGATGAAGAGAGAAGAGAGGACCAGTTTAGCTGGTACAATCCCAAATGTGCTGAGTTTGAGTATTTTGTACAAAAAACAGGATTGGATCTTAAATGTGAAAAGATGTTCTAAAGAGGAGAACAATGCGGATGATGGTATTAAGCCAAGTGATAGCATCTCAGAGACATCTTTCCACACCCACGAAAGGGATAAAGCTAGTTCAGTTCTTGGTCGCACATCACAGGTGTCCATTACAAGCTCTGCTCATTTGAGGCTTGAAGCAGAGCGCAAAGCACTGTTAGCACATGGTGCATCTTTGAAGGAAAGGCAGGAAATTTAGCTGGAAGAGGCACGTTTATGAGCACGGAAAGAGCAGTTGGAGCTACAAGCCCGGATCGCAGCTTCAAACGCCAAGCTAAAGGTTTATGAAGAATATGAAAAGCAGTCAAGATGGCATTAATGACTATTACGAGTCAAAAAGGTCATACGTGACAGCCACAAAGGGCACATCTCATGTTAAAGAGGAATGTGAACCACAGCAAAGGAAATCCTCTGCATCCGTACGTCAATCATCTCAGGCCACACATGCTGAATCATTTCAGGCCACACATGCTTATCGTAGAGATATGCCACGCAGAGGAAACAGCCCGACACCATCTTCAGCTCATTCACAGCAGTCAGTGACTTCTGAAGGTCTTTGCAAAGTGATGCAGCGCCAAAATGAGATAACAGAAATGCTAGTCAAGCAGCAAAACATGTCTCAGCTCCCTCAGAGAGACATACCAGTATTCACAGGGGATCCTTTCACCTACTGTTCCTTTATAAGGGCATTTGAACAGGCCATAGAGAACAAGATTGATAACCAACAAGATAAGTTATACTATCTTGAACAGTTCACAAACGGAGAACCTCGTGACCTTGTTCGCAGTTGTGAGCATATGCGACCTGAGAAAGGCTACCAGGAAGCTAGGAGGCTACCCCAGCAACACTATGGAGATGAGTTGTGGATCGCCACAGCCTACATGAAGAAAGCACTTGAATGGCCACAGATCAGAGCAGAAGACAGGAAGGCATTAAACGCATATGCTCTGTTCCTGATAGGGTGTCGAAATACTATGAACAACGTGGAATTCATGGATGAGATGGACAACCCTATTAACATGAAAACTGTCATCTCAAAATGTCCATATAAACTGAAAGAGTGGTGGAGAAACCAAGCCTTTGAGATACAAGAGCGGACGGGAAGAAGAGACAGGTTTTCAAACTTGGTAGACTTCATCAACCGGCAAGCGAAAGTCGCAAACGACCCACTGTTTGGAGACATCTTGGATGTCAGCTCAGAAGGAAAGGGGAAGTCCAAGATAAATACTAAGAGAAGTAACCCTAAAAGTAGCAGTTTTGCTACGAGTGTCTCTCCGGCTGGAGAACACAGTGCTCAAGGTCTCCCTGAGAAGAGACCCAGTTCAGTCAAACCAGCTGATGCCTTTCAAAGTCCTTGTTTATTCTGTCAGAAAAGTCATGCCCTGGATTCCTGTAACAATATAAAAGAACAGACTCCTAAAGACAGAATTAAGTTCCTGAGGTCAAAAGGTCTCTGCTTTGGCTGCCTTACTCAAGGTCACCTGAGTAAAGGCTGCAGAAAGAGAATGCAATGCCAAGAATGTCCTGCAAAGCACCCAAGTGTTCTTCATGTAGTGAAGGAAGTTCCAGTCACACCTGAAAAGAGTGAAGATACGAACGCTGAAGTCACCAGTGAGGTCACAAGCGCTTTTGTATCAACAGAACATGAAACCAGTGCAGTTACTAGGGCAGGTAATGGAGAATGTATCCTCTCCATAGTACCAGTGAAAATAAAGTCCAAACCAAGCAACAAGGTCAAAGCTCCAGAGTGCGACCAAAATAGCCAAAAATCTGTCAGGTGGGACTAAACATTTTCATTGGTCGCACCAGTGCACCTGACATTTCGCAGGTCTGTCTCTGTGTATGTGTGTAGCGTTATTTTTTTCTCCCACCCGCATTCTGCGGAGACCCGCCCCTACTTTGCCTCTGACTGGCTCTGACCCTGATATTCTTCTTCGCTGAATGCAGGTGGGGAAAAAAAATAAGGAATGTGTGTTAGTGATGCACGGATCGCAGTTATATCCGCGGGCACCGCGGTTAATCCGCAGATCGGGCGGGCTGAGTCATAAAAATTAACATTCTGATTAATAGCGGATGGGTGGGTGAAATAATACATCATTAATGAGGAAATATTAATTACATTCTCTAAAATGTGAATGTTTTAAGCTTCATTTTTTGTCAGGCACAAATTAGCAGACTAGACTCTCATGCGGCGTCCATTTGTCTTAAGCAGCAATGGAGGCAAAAAAAGATCCGAGAGAAAATTAAAAAAGGAGAATTTAAAAAAAAAAAAGGAAAGGCAGAAAAGTACCGTGTGTACGACAAAGTATTTGGGGCACATTGAGGAAAAAATGATTCTGAGATTTCGAGAATGAGGTCGTAATATTACGAGAATCAAGTGCTGGGTATGTCACATGCAACAGCTGCGAAATAATGAGAAATAACGGTGTGGTGTGGGGATGGCTGGTTTAAGCAGCCACACCTGCCCTGGGTCAAGCTAATTAGACCTGGCCAATTGGATGATTGGTTAAGAATGAGAGAATTGGCCAGGCTAATTGGACCCAGGAACAGGAGTGGCTGCACCTGTGCGTAGTGAGGTAATCAGTGCGCACAGGTTAAATCTGCCATCCCCACCCACACAGGGGAGCCTCTCTGTCATGACAGTGTTTTAACATCTGCTCCTCGGCTATAACATCTTGCCGACCCTTGCAAATAAATGTGGACTGTTTTAACATCATCTCCCTGTGTCTCTGTGCTGGAGGGCCCCAAGGAAAGCCACTTCGGTGGCCTGTGGCAGGCGTGTTTGCCACAAACGGTAATGTGTGATCAGGTGCGGGTCTCTAAATCGGAGAAAATAATTTGTTGGGGTGTGTGGGTGGCGGGTGGGTGATTTATGCGTACATGTAGATTCAGATGACGTCAGAGCCCATCCACGCATCACTGTGTGAAACCATGCCCTGTACTCCTCCAGGAGCAGCGCACACTTTTGTTTGAGTTATTTGAGTTTGATTTATTTATTTGAGTTTGTCAAGCACTTTAAAAATCAGCACTTTTTAAGTTTATTTTTTAAACAATTGAGGTTATTGCGATTTCTTGTTTGTGCTGTGATTTAAATAAAGAAAAAACATTTATCTGCACATTTATTCCTGTTTACAATCATTTACATAGTGTGTTAAGATATTACCAATGTGTATGAGAACTGACAAAAAAGGTAATGTTTAAAATGTATTATTGCGGCGCAAAAAGGCGCGGTGAAAAATTTTGGGCACCAGTGCAACCAATGTAAAAAGTCTGGAGCCCTGAAGGTAATCGAGACCTATGCATTCATGCACCGAAGAACTCATGCGTCAACTCAAAGTTCAAGGTACGAAGATAGAGCTCATACTCACTACTATGGGACAGGAAAATAAGGTGAGCAACCATGTTCTGTCTGATCTGGAGGTAAGTGGCTTGGAAGAGGAGAATACATTGAGCTACCACAGGTGTTTACTCAACAGAGCATACCAGTGAAAAAGGAAAACATACCTCAGCAGAAGGATGTGAGCAGGTGGCATTACCTCCATGAAGTACATATCCCACATATTGAAGCAGAAGTCGGCCTACTTATTGGTACCAATTACTACAAAGCCATTGAGCCCTGGAAGGTAATAAATAGCAGAGGCGACAGACCATATGCCGTGAAGACAGCCCTAGGATGGGTCATCAATGGGCCAATAAGAAGAGGCATCAATTCAGCTAATGGTGGGCTACTGAGTCACTCAGGCAATCGCATCTCAGTATCGAACATCGAGAATCTGTTGAATCCGTGGATTCAACAGTACACCGAACCTCATGAACACTCTGATCAGTGTCCTGACGAGGTTCAGGAAGGAAACGGTAGGCATGATGGCAGACATCAAATCCATGTTTTACCAAGTCAGAGTGCCTGATGAGGATACAGATCTGTTGCGCTTCTTGTGGTGGCCGGAGGGTAACCTGAAATCAAATGTAGTGGAGTACAGGATGCACGTGCACCTGTTTGGAGCAACTTCCTCCCCTAGCTGTGCTTCATATGCGTTGAGGAGAACAACTGAAGACCGAAGGGAGAGAACCACACCCGAAGCTGCTGAGACAGTCTTAAAGGAGTAACATGGTGGTTGAACGTGACACTTCCCAGTTGCATGTAGGCAACAATAAAACAAATGTGTATAATTTTTTCTTATTCAGTCACTTCAATGTACTTTAAAACGTATTTTACTAAGCCTAAATTTCCCACTATAAAAGTTCACCCGAACCGTCTGGGCGTGGTAATGAGAACTGTCAGTTAGCTATGATTGACAGCCCGTGCCCCGTTACCATAGCTACCATGATAAGCGCTCTTTTTGGGAGACTTTTCACAAGCTAGCTAGCTTAGTAGTATATCAAGTATCGATAGATAGCTAAGATAAGGACGTTGACTTATATCCAATTATAATTTTTGCTATCTAGCTAGCCAAGTTAAGATAAAAGCACAACTATAACGTCCTCATAAAAGCAAACTAGCTAGCTAACGTTATCGATAACATTGCCTTATGAAAGCAAACTACCTAGTTAGCTA
Source organism: Anguilla anguilla (assembly GCF_013347855.1). Lineage (NCBI taxonomy): Eukaryota > Metazoa > Chordata > Actinopteri > Anguilliformes > Anguillidae > Anguilla > Anguilla anguilla. Next base: position 29,721,530 of record NC_049207.1, read on the forward strand.
ACGTTAGCTAGCTAGCTAGCTAAATGAATATAACCAGAAATAATCTAATAGTCCTTAAAAGGCACTCTAATTTAAGTGAACCTAACGTTAGTCAAATATTTGCATTGTCTTGCCCGTAAGCCAGCGGCGCAAACTATGGGTCTCGAGTTATCCATGGGTTTACAGGGCGTGGAAAGGGGAGTGGTTACTGTGTTCGAGACGCACCAAGTTGACAACTTTCTCAACCGGTTGAAAATAGGACGATAAATTTAAAACGCATATTTCTCCAAAAATACAGAACAGACATATTTAATACTTTACTCATTGTGTTTCTTCAATGCCTCTTGTGCAAATAGCACATAAAACCGAGAAAGTGTGAAAATCACCATGGTACTCCTTTAAACAACTTTTAGGTAGATGACTGTTTGAGATCAGTGACATCGGACAACCATACCGTTGCTCTCACCAAAGACCTGAGGACGTTATGCCTCAGTGGAGGATTTTGTTTGACCAAGTGGACGAGCAACAGCAGAGCCTTACTGTTGTCGATCCCTGAGGAAGAGCGAGCTACTGAGGTCAAAGATCTCGACCTTGACAACGATCAGTTCCCAGTGGAGAGAGCACTAGGCGTCCAATGGTGCACAGACTCTGACACCTTCAAATTCAAGATAGAGGTGCAAGAAAAGCCATGTACGAGAAGAGGAATCTTGTCAGTCATCAGTTCTGCTTATGACCCTTTGGGGTTCTTAGCGCCATTCATCCTACTTGCCAAGCTCCTCTTAAGAGAACTCTGCAAAGAAAAACAAGGATGGTATGAAGAAATTCCTGAGAAAGAAGCACGAAGATGGAAAAAGTGGTTGGTAGACCTGCAACCCCAAATTATAGAGACCAGAAACACACCTCATTCCTGATGGGGAAGTCAAGAGTGGCGCCGCTGAAGCAAGCTACTATTCCAAGAATGGAGTTGACAGTGGCCGCAATATCTTTGAAAATGGACAGGATGTTAAAACAGGAGCTGCAGCTACATCTCAAGGAATCTGTCTTTTGGGCAGACAGTGTCACGGTACTGAAGTACATCAAGAACGACGCTGCTAGATATAAAACTTTCGTAGCCAACAGAGTCTCGTTCATTAGAGAAGCTACGGAACCTTCACAGTGGAAGTATGTGAACACTGCTCACAACCCTGCAGATCAGGCTTCAAGGGGCTTGAGAGCAGAGAGCCTACTACAAAAGATGGCGGCGGCAGGGGTGGCAAAGACTGGCATATTAAGTGCTCTCTTCGTTTATGCAATTTTAAGGTTATTGTTTTTAAACAGTCGCACAAGTTGTGCTTTTAACGGTGCTTGCAATGATTGCGATGGGAGATCTGTCCCTATATTGCAAGACCCAGGCCCACAACAGCCAGAGAAACCATTCAGGCATAAACATTTTGGTTATGGGCAAGATGTGGTGGCTAAAACCTTCCTTTCCCATATATGGAACTATCCTTCCCGTAGGACGAAAGGGGTAAATAAGACCAAAAGAACAAGCGACCTTTTAATCATATATCTGAACTTATTGTTGGCTGGGATGTTCACCAATGCCCAGGTCCCGGGAAGGCTTTCAAATGCCAATTCACGCAATACACCAGTGGATATTAACATTATCTACATGGACAATATTCAACATCCTCCAGTTGACAATATTCAAGTGTCGGCACATGAGATCGCCTTGAGAGAAATGGCGAAATTGCCGACAGATAGCGGGGCTTCAATCCAGGGTGTGGATGGAACATATGGCCGGGCGGACAGCGAGCTGGGCCTGCTGCGTCCAGGGCTGAGAACGGAGGCGAATTCTAACCTTACCCCAGCGGAGCTGGACCCGCTGTCAAACCCAGGCAGGCTGACAATGGATACGAGCCCATGCCTGACACCAGCTAAGAGGCTAATACAACGCGGAAAGGATGTCTTAACAAAGGACATCACTTACCTGGACAACATATTTTCAACAAAAGGATTACATGTGCTTCATCTAAACATTCGGAGCTTGCTCCTGAAAATCCACAAAATCCGCTTGTTGCTTCTCAAAGTAAGTCGGTAGCAGGCCATTTGGGTGTCCCCAGGAAGTCTGTTGGAATGTATATTCCTTCCTGGGAACGTTTACGCATGGCAATAACCACACCTCTCAACAGTATACTTAAACCCTCACGTGACTGTCTCGTTGAGATTCCTATAGAACGCTTGTTGTGGCACCGTGGCGAGTCTCCCTTTGCGCATTGTATTGAAATCTTTTCATTGGAAAGTGGCCCTCATAATGTTACTTCACCCTTCTCAACTTGGTTCCACATGGGAGAAGATTCCCAACAGTTGAAAGGAGCTATCTAACAGAGAGAGATGGAAGTGGTGGTTTGCACACAGAGGGACAAGGAGAGAATTCCCATGCCATCCAAAATGCTGTTTTATTTTAGTCCAGGTTTTAAGGGACTGTTTTACAACAGGATTGCTTTAACTCTCCCTGCCAGGGATAAAGGGAGATGGGACCACCGACCAAAATCATTGATGGTACGTTCAAATAGAGGTGTGAAGTTCAATTTAAACAAGTCAAGGACAGACGTAGTCATGACCACGCCCAGGTATCTGAAGGACTTATCAGCCAGCTTGAATGGAAATTGGGAGTATGGTAGACTCAGGGCAACTTCATTTATGGGGAACAGTTCACTCTTAGATAATTTAAGCTTGTACCCAGAAATCCCACCAAACATCCTCAGCACAGACATGATACTTGGAATTGATTCAGTTGGGTTTCCGACATACAAAAGTAGATTGTCCGCATATAAAGAGATCTTGTGTTCCCTCTGTCCTCTAAATACCCCCTGATGGTCACCGAGAGAGTGTAGGGCAATGGCCAGGGGCTCGATGGAAAGCACAAATAGTAGAGGAGAGAGGGGACACCCTTGTCTTGTGCCCACTGTAGAGGGAAACATTTTGACCTAAAGGCATTGGTCTGAACGAAAGCCAACGGTGAGACATAAAGGAGACCGATCCAAGCCAGTATTTTAGCTAATAATTTTGACCTACATTCAAAAGGCTGAGGGGTTTAAAGGAGCCCGGATCGAGTGGGTCCTTATACCGCTTAAGCAGAAGAGAGATGCAGGCCTGGTAAAAAGTAGGGGGGAGTGTATTGGCATTAAAGGATTCATTAAAAACATCAAGCAGTAGAGGGGAAATCAACCCTGAAAAAGCTTTATAAAAAAACCGTCGTGTCCTGGAGCTTTAGAACTTTGCATGCTTTTAGTAGAATGATTTAATTCCTCAAGAGACAGGGGTTCTTCAGGGTGTGCTTTATCTTCTACAGATATTATTGGGATATTCAATTCACTGAAAAAGTCATCAATTAAAGTGGTGTCACCCTCTGACTCTGAGGTATAGAAGTGTAGAATTGTTCAAATTGCTTATTTATATCCTGTTGGTCAATAGTTGTCTGTCCAGAATCAGTTTGAATTTCTGTTATCATTCTTGAGGCAGCTGATTGTAAATGGTAAATGGACTGCATTTATATAGCGCTTTTATCCAAAGCGCTTTACAATTGATGCCTCTCATTCGCCAGAGCAGTTAGGGGTTAGGGGTTAGGTGTCTTGCTCAAGGACACTTCGACACACCCAGGGCGGGGTTTGAACCGGCAACCCTCCGACTGCCAGACAATCGGTCTTACCTCCTGAGCTATGTCGCCCCTGATTGTCTGGTTTGTAAAGCCAAAAACCTCCCAGCTTTCTCACCATGTTCATAGGACCTGTGGCAGGCTTGTAATAACAGCTGTGCCGTTTCATTTTTCGATAGAAGGTTGAATTCTGTTTGAAGTGCAAGTCTTTCTTTGTATAGTTCAGGAGAGGGAGTTACAGAATATCGGCGGTCTAAATCTAAGATCTGATCAGTAATGCTAGAGATGCGTTCTACTTGCCGTCTATTAGCAGCACCACTGTAGGAAATTATTTGCCCACGTAGGTAGGCTTTTAGAGCTTCCCACAAAGAGCTCTTTGATACTTCTCCTGTGTTATTTGTTGTCAGAAAGAATTCAATCTGGGATGATATGACATCTGTGAAGAATTTGTCTGCCAACAACAGATTATTAAAGCGCCATTTTCTGGGCATATTTTTGTTTAAAAATGCCAGTTGCATTAAGTGTGGGGCGTGGTCTGAAATGACTATGGCCTCGTAGTCGCACCGCCTAACTGAAGGGAGAAGTTTACAGTCAACAAGAAAATAATCAATTTGACTATATAAATGGTGAACATGGGGGAAAAATGAATAACAACGGGATGAGGGATACTTGAATTGCCAGGGGTCAGTGATTTTATAGGTATTAAGAAAAGATCTAATTAGCTTAGCAGATTTTGTCAGTGATTGGATTTTGTTAGATGACCTATCTAGTTTGGGGTCAAGGACACAGTTAAAGTCCCCACCCATAATTAGGTTATGAGCAATGTTCCCTCTAAGCTGCGCGCGTGCGCAATCGCGCACTGCCCGCACATTCTCAGCGCACAAGAAAATCTATCCAGCGCATAAACAACATCAACATAACGTATTAATTCATATCTAATATTAGACCTAATCTAATCTAATTAATTCGCCCAATAATATTGTTTTTTTGTTTCTCACTCAGTGAGTGACAGGTGTCCAGCCAATGATACGATACGGTTCACTTACGGTACGAAGCCAATCATGGCATTGACGGTGCTTGCGTCTGGGCCCTGCCTATATGCGCCGTGCAGGTTAGCTAGCAGGTTAATAGATGCTAATACAAACCCCGCATCATGGCGAAACGAACAGGCAGCGACACATCCACTCAGCAAGCCACAGTAAAAAAGAAATGCAGTTCTTTTAAGATGGAATGGCTGTCGGAGTATGTGCAAATTGAAGAAAAAGCGGTGAAATTGGGTGAGATTTTTTCTTTTTCAAGTGAGAAAGGTCTACTCTGCAAAACATGCAGCGATGCCAAAGTAGCAAGTGAGTTTTCAGAGGGAAAAATGTGGACTGAATGGAAGCTGGACTATCTCAAGCGTCACGTTCAGCATAAAAGTCATTTAAAAGCTGTCGAAACTGTACGAAGACTCAAGATGGGACAGGGGATTGGTACATTATTGCGGGAGAGCGCAAAAGAGCGAGAGAAAAGGAACGAGCTGTCACACAAAACAAAATCGGACCCTGAACAAGTTAAAGTTCATTGACAATATTTTACTTGCCATCAAAATGAATGCATCAATTCTGTCAGTTCAACAAATCCACGATCACATGGCAAAGTATGTGAGTATACCAGAAAGCTGGCGAAGCAAAAACTATGCCTTTGAATTTGTGAACTCAATCAATGAGATAGTGCAGAATGAGACTATGTGCAGTATTAAAAATGCACCCTGGCATACCCTGATAGTAGATGAGAGCACAGACATATCAGTACACAAAATGCTAGTCATATATATTAAATACAGGGAGGAAAATGATGTTAACTACAAAACTGTGTTTGGTGGCATCATCCAGCTGACAGCATGCACTGCTCAGGATATTGTGCAAGGAATAACTCAGTTTTACTCCAAACATGGACTGGACATGCAGAAAATGGTGATGCTGACCTCCGATGGTGCCTCAGTAATGCTAGGAAAACACAACGGAGTTGCAGCTTTGTTAAAGCGCCAAATACCACACCTAACTGAACAACATTGTGTGGCCCACAGAGAGGACTTGGGCATTGATGATGCCTGGAAAAATGTGCCTTCGATGCGAGATGTTGAAGCTCTTCTTAGAACTGTCTATTCCACTTTCTCTCGGTCCGCTGTGAAGAGGGGCAAAATGGAGGACCTGGCAAAGATTCTTGATGAAGATGCACTGTCATTCAGGCCTCTGAACGAAGTGCGATGGCTGTCGCGGCACCAAGCTGTCAATGCTGTTCTGAGGAACTACACTGTGCTTACAGAATTCTGTAAAAGAGAATTCACCGATAACAGAGATCCAGTGGCAAAGTACTGCTACAAAAAGCTGAGTGATTCAAAATTCAAGGTTACTATCACTGCTCTGGGAGATGTTTTGGGTGAGCTAGCACAACTCTGCCTCACTTTACAAAGACGCAACCTGACTGTGATGGAAGGACACTGCTTTGCTAGAGCAAAAATTGAGAAGTTGCGTTCCCAATACTTGAAGGAGAAGGATGTACAGTGGAGCGACCGTGTCAAAGAGGCAATGGGGACCTCATCAGCTGATGGCAGAAATACTGGTGAGATTACTCTTTTTATTAGTAAGCTGTGTGATCACATGGATGCTCGTTTTCCAGAGGATGAATTAAAGGAGTGGTCTGCATTTGACATTGAAACATTGAGCTCAGACATCAGTTTTGACTATGGATCAGCAGACATTGACACACTGGCAAAGAAGTATGAGGCCATTCTCCACCACCCACCACAGTCTATGGAGACCATTAACAGTCAGTATGCTGAATTCAAGTACATAATGAAGCAAAAACTTAAACAGAGGTCAATCAGCACATTCTCAGATATGGTTGCTGCAACACTTAGATGTGAGGAGCTAAAGGAGATCTCACAGCTTGTGGATATTTGTGCTACATTTCAAGCTTCCAGTGCCGACTGTGAAAGAGGATTTAGTTTAATGAATCATATCAAAACAAAATCCAGAAATCGTCTTGAAGTGACACATTTGGACCAGCTGATGCGCATAAAGTCAAAGCAAGAAGCAGACGAAGCCATCAACCTGGACAAAGTGTACAACCATTGGAGAAGTGAGAAGGACAGACGTGAAAAATAAGGTAAAATTTAAGTCAGATTTGTGCATATTCTAGTGACGGTTATTAAGATTTTGTCTTTATGGATATTAATCATTAAATGTTGTTACTATTAGATCATTTATGGGTAGTAGAAATGCCAAGAAAAACTGTGTAATTAGATATTTTACAGACAAAGTGTTACAGGAATTTGCACTGTATCACAAGCTACAGCACAAGTCATTGTGCAAAATGTGAATGTTTTAATGTAAGCAAAATGTTATGTCTGAAAGGTGTATATGTCTCATATCTTCCAGAACAGGACCCTCAGCCAGGCAAAGCAGGACTCTTCCCATGGCCAAAGCAGGACTCTCACATACTGTATAACATCTACACATCCCATTTTTCAGATTTTTGTCTTTTTTTAAGTGGACCAAATTACTTATTTAAAAATAAAGCGTGCATATCTAATGTTGCTCACAGTAGTCCTCAGTTTGCTCAGGGAGCTTGTGTGTATGCCCAGATACATGAAAAATTAGAGGGAACATTGGTTATGAGTATTCAAATCAGGAAGGGATGCAAAAAATGTTGAAAAGAAATGCTCATCATCACAGTTAGGGGTGTAAACATTAGCTAAAATTAGAGGAGTGTTATACAGATGCCCTGTAACTACCACAAATCTACCATGTGGGTCAGAGGTAACATGGGATGGGATGAAAGGCGTGTTCTTATTTATTAAAATGGCAGTTCCCCGAGATTTAAAGAGGAAATTTGAATGGTACATTTGAACAACCCAACCTTTCCGCAACCGGAAGTGACCTTGGTTTCTCAAGTGAGTCTCCTGTAGAAACGCAATTTCAGCATTGAGCTTTTTCAAATGAGTCAAAACTCTTCCCCGCTTCACTGCGTTATTAAGGCCCTTCGTATTCCAACTGATATATTGCACTAGGCTTTTCCCTTTAGCATAGGAAGATGTCATAGCTACCTAGTCCAGTGACTATCCTATTAATTGTATTTCCATCAAATATAATTTTAACAAGCAGCTTTTTAAGGAAATGAATAACGCACAGATAGCAAAACAGAAGAAAAAAAAAAACAATACCCCCCACCCTCCACTGACTTTCCCCAACTGAAAGGCGAGAAAATCCCACATTAGCACAAATCCAAACATTGTGTAGTCACTACACCAGCTAAACTACTTCTGAACTTCTGTTTAGCTGAAGCTCCCTTTTAACACTAAAAATCAAACATTAAAAGTGCATGTATACATATCTGCATAAAAATAACCGTTCAACCATAATATATCATAATAGAGGAAGGAATTGGACTGAAATACAAAAGCTTAGGTTTACCTCATTGTCCCTAGGTAACATAGAGGGCTTCTTTAAATCGAAAAAAAAAAAATATATATTATTAATAATAATAATAATAATAATAATAATAAAAGAAAAAAATTAAATTAAATATATAAATGATGTAGGTACCATGGCCTACAAAAGACATAAACTACAAAGCCCATATGTCTACCTCAGAGTGACTCACGTAACCATGCCCCCTTCCGCATCTCTTCTGTAACAGTATTGGCTCACTGTAAATTCGAAACGTGCAGCCTTCAATAAAAACGGAGGTTGCCGGCGTTTCGCTCTCTTTCTTCGCCCTCTCTTCTCTTTTTCCCATTCTGCGCTTGCTTTCATTGTCCTCTCCCTGGACTCGCCATCCATCTCCCGTCACCCTCCCGCGTAAGTCCACACGCCTGGAACAGTTCGCAAGGCCTGCAGCTGAGCCAGGCCCGAATATCCTTGGTGGCTGCTGGCGGAACGAGGCGCTACGAAGCGCTATTTTTAGAGGTGGTCAAAGAACCAGGAGAGCCACGCACGACCGACGCATCCTGCAGAGCGAGTCCCAAGAAGCAAGAGACTAGCGGAGGATCCGGTTGCGTGTTTTGGAACAGAAAAGGGCTTCCCCTTTCCACCACAACCTCCACAGACTTCGCACTGGAAACCAGGAAACATTTTTCTAACAACCAACCCAAAGCAAAGGACACTCAAATAAGGCTATAACTCTGGGTTTAGTATAATTAGCGACAGACCGAATGTAGCCACTTTCGTGCTTGGATGTATATAACTGTAACATTCATACTCCATCTTGTTCCTTTGTTTTCCGTGAACACGTGTCCGCTGTACACAACCCCCACCTAGGAGAACGTCCAACATTCCTCACATTCCTCACATACTTACACATACACACAACACCTACACACAAGCACACACAACACCTACCCACACGTGCACTCACATAGTTTATCACATCATAGTAGTGAATTGTGCTTTGCCCTTTTCGGTACTTTGTTGAATAAACTTTATTATATTTAGGCTACACGGTTGTCTGTATTTATATTACTCTTGTGTTGAATTGAGTCAGCCGCTGCTAATCCAAAGAACTTAATGAATACCTTCACCCCCTTAGCTAAATCATTTATATTAATTTAGTATTAGCTGAATGATATTATGATTTGGTTAAGATTGACTATAATGTGTAATTTTAATCATAATTAATTTAATTATTAATTTGAATTGCTAATGTATAGTTTGTATAATTATTATGAGACTGATTATTACATGCTGGCACCACCTGTGAGGATATTGATGTATATCTTCTACAGTTTGGTGCCCCACTATGAGAAGTAACGGCATGTCCCCAACAATTTTTTAAATAATAATTCCAGAAACTTGGAAAGTAAATATTAGGCTGTATCAAGTGTTATATATCAGGCAGGGGGATTCGAAGTTACCCAAAATTACAAATATTTAAAAGCAGGGACAACATACTACCCATACTGTTTGGCATGGGAACTGTTCAGCTGCAGCCAGGAAGGCCCTGCAGCGGGTTGTGAAATCGGCCCAGTACATCACCGGAACCAGTTTCCCCGCCATCAAGGACATTTACACAGAAAGGTGCTGCTTTTATTGTTGTACGTTCTGTTTTTATTGCTTGTTTAATTTTTCTGTTTTTAGGTATTCACTATGGCCCCGGGGGCACTATATTTCGTTCTGCTTTTAGCATAACCTGTAAGGAGAAGGAATGACAATAAACTTAAACTTAACATTATCTAGTTCAAGACCTGTGTTCAGTGTTCAATGACCCAAAATGCTAGTTCCCCTATCTATATCAAAGGGTTCTGTAATAAAAGTTTATATTCGAGGCCTGAGCTAGAGCGTTGCGCAGTACTCAAAACCAGCAGCGAGAGGCGACAACACACCAACAGGCGCCGAGCCCACCGAAAAGTAAAAGAAGAAGACGGCTCATATTTTTTCACCCTTAAGGCCACCATAGTCCCCAGGAACGGGGAGTATCTGAAGTCATCGTGTTAACATTTATCATGAGAAACAAGGCAGTACCCTGAGTGTGAAATAAAACCTTAACACAAAAAGCCTTTGTCTTATAATAAAATTCTTCCCAAAATGGATAAATAAAAGTCTGGTCTTAACTTAAAATGGACCGTCAGAGAGAATGTCAACGGGGATAGATAAAGACGTAAGCCATATTAGTTATGTGCAACGTTAGCAGGTAGACTGACCATTAAACTAGCCATCTCAAATTAGACCAAAATAAAGTTATGTTACTCACACGACTATTAAACTATGGATGCGGGAAAATCTTTGTGTGGTAGAACTCAGTAGCTGATTCTGGAGTGTTGAATTTGTGCCTGACACCATTGAAGTTCACAGAGAGAACAGCAGGATAGAATAGACTGTACTCGATCTTGGCCACACGCAACTTGGCTTTCACTGAATTGAAGGCAGCTCGAAGTTTGCCAACCTCGGGAGGGAGATCCAGGAAGATATGAACGGGCAAATCTTGATAGGAGAGCCATCCTTTGCCCTTGGATATGCCCAAAATTTGCTCCTTTTCAGCATAGTATTGTAGCCATACCAGGATGGGACGAGGGCGCTCACCTTTCTTCAGTTTGGGAGCCAGAGATCTATGGACACGATCAATGATCACAGGAGATATAAAGTTCTCAGGACCCAAAACCTCCGGAAAGAACTGTGACATAAAGCGAGTGGGGTTGGCTCCCTCAGCTCCCTCTGGGACACCAATGTTTCTTAAATTTTGCCGTCGACTCCTGGATTCGAGGTCTGTACACTTCTCTTGTAGTCGCTTCATTTCGCATGACTGTGATTCATTCTGGCGGTCCAGTCGTGCAATCCGCTCAACCGCGTTGTTGAGGCTCTGTGCTATGGTAGCCTGCTCCACAGTCACTTCTCTGTGCGAAGTTTTCCAAATCAAAGCATAGCTTTTTGATTGGTGTCTCCTCCGCCATCTTGTGACTTTCTTGTGATGTTCACTCTCGCGTGGAATCCGGCTCTATGTTATGCTGTCTCATTCAATACCGAGTATGGTTTTAAAGTAGGTAATTAAATTGTGATTAAAAGGCTGTTATGTGTTGATATTAAAGGAAAATATTTGGGATCTGCGAGACTTAGGTCTACTCCATTGCAGGCTCACACCGGAAGTCCCCTACAACCGTAAGTCTGATATTTTATCATTTTCAGACACATGACTTGACAATTCTGTGAACGACTCAGAAATTGAATTAGAAAACCACACAATTATAAGAAAGGAAAGAAATCAAAATTGTGGATGGGTTTGTGTGTTTGTGAGGACAGACATTGATTTCAATTTACGAGCGGACATTTACCACAAAGAATTAGAGTCTGTATGGTTGGATATAATTTTTCCTAAGAGCAAACCAATACTGGTCGGAATTTGTTACAGGCCTCCGGACCAAAATCATTTCTATGAACTGCTTGAGGACATCTGTGCAAATAATATCACAAACTCCGAGGCTATTATTTTAGGCAAGTTGAACACGAACATTCTAAAAAAGGATAATTCTTTAAAGAGAACATTTCTATAAGTGGATTAGTAAATTATAGCTGGAGTGACCATAATAATATCTACATCACAAGGAAGATTAGGAAACCTGTGTATAAACACCACAATTCAATTAGGTTGAGAAGCTTAAAAAGCTACAACAAAGATGCCTTTGTTGAGAGTCTAAAAAATACAAATGTTTCTCAAGTACTAGAATGTCAGGATGTTGCCAAAGCCTTCAGTCTGTTTAAAACGATGTTTCTAGATATTTCAAATAGGGTGGCTCCAATGAAAACAGTTAGAATTAAACAGATATCTGAAACATGGATAAACGATCATCAGATCACGAAATGCTAGTTATGTAGAGTTTAAGCAGAGCAAAGACCAATCAAGTTTTCAAAAGTTTAAGAGTTTGAGAAATGAGGTAAACAGAATGGTCACTAAGGCCAAGAAAAAAATTTTCAGTGAGAAAATCTTAGAATGTAGAAAAGAGCCAAGGAAGCTTTGGAAGTGCCTTAAGGAATTGGGGTACAGTAAAAGTTTAAAATCTGAAGCAATATCAGTCTGGATATAGACGGAAATAGCACATCAGACAAAAAAGAAGTGGCTGAACACTTGAATTCAAGTTCTGTTGTTTTTAGAATGCTTAGTGAATTTAATCCTACCAAAGGCGCTGGTTTAGATCACTTACTGGCAAGATTTCTTACAGATGCTGCAGAAGTGATCACTCCTTCTATCGCTCATATAATTAATATGTCTATTCAGTCAGGTAAAGTTCCAGATGAGCTAAAAATGGCAAGAGTAATTCCACTACATAAAAAAGGAAGCAAATGCGACCCAAGCAACTACAGACCAGTATCCATTTTAAGTGCTCTTTCAAAGTTAATCGAAAGAATTGTACAGGAACAAATAAAGCCGCTTTTCCACCGCATGGTACCGGCTGAACTCGACTCGACTCTACTCGACTTTTTTGGTTTACCATCGGGCAAAAGTTGTGAATAGTACCTGGTACCACTGATTGGTCAGAGCAACGCGTTTCATGCGGCATCGCTATGATGACCAGCTACATTGACGGGGGTACTATCTTCAGTGGAAAACAAAGTACCTGGTACCAAAAGCGAGTAGAGTCGAGTTGAGCCGGTACCATGCGGTGGAAAAGCAGCTTAAATGAATATATTTTAAATAGTAACCTTTTATATGAGCTGCAATCAGGTTTTAGAAAAACCCATTCTACTGAAATATGCTTGCTGCATCTAACAGACCTTATTAGAAGAGAAGTAGAGGGAGGGAAGTTTTGTGGTATGGTCATGCTGGATTTGCAGAAAGCATTTGATACAGTAGATCACAACATTTTATTAATGAAATTAAGAGCCATGGGTTTCAGTGGGCTGACCCTGAATTGGGTCCAGTCATACCTATCAAATTGTACTCAAATGGCTGACGTTAATGGGACCCTTTCAGAGTCAAGAATCATGGGATCTGGGGTGCCACGGGGTAGTATCCTGGGTCCTCTATTCTTTTTATTATATATAAATGACTTAAAAGCAAGCAATCATTTTTTATATGCTGACGATTCTGTTTTATTGGTAGCACATAAAGATAAAACAGTGGTTGAGAACACTCTCAGTGAGGAACTTCAAAATGTAAGTAGATGGCTATCAGATAATAGATTATCTAAGATAAAATTAGCAAGGTCACCAGGTTTTAAGGTCAAAGTTGGAGAGTTCTATATAACTGTTAAAGACAGTGTAAATTATCTTGGCTGCAATTTAGACAGGTTTTTATCGGGTGAAAATATGGCTTTAAAAGCCCTCAACAAGATAGATCAAAGAATTAAGTTTCTGGACAGCTCAATTCTTCACACACTAGCTGGAGCGCTAGTTCAAATCATTTTGATTATGCTGCCATCTCCTGGTACACCGCAACACCTCAAAAACAAACTACAAAAGACTCAAAATAAACTGATAAGAGTTATATTAAAAGTCCATCCACGTACACATCTTGATACTGTACATTTTAAAAAGCTTAACTGGTTGACGGTGGAAAAAAGAACCATTTATATTAAGATGCTGCTCACTTACAAACTTGTTAAAAATATGGTACCAAAGTACTTCATTATTTCTTACTACTAAGAGACACCATAGCTACTTTACAAGAGGTAGCTCAACAGACTTCATACCTTTTCGATTCAATAGCCTAATGGGCAAAAACACATTTCTCTACAGTGCAGCAGTACAGTGGAATAATCTGCCCACAAATCTGAAATTGAGTGTTTCACAGAGCACGTTTAAAGTGGCCTTAAAGAAATGGTCATAAAGTACCATGTAGCATATTCAATTTTAATTTTAACTTTTATGACCAAGAAAGCATGAGCATGTTGACATAGCTACCCCGCCACCTGCTAATTATATGTTGATTGTATTGTCTTCGCTTGCTGTCTTGTTGTTGTCTTGCTTTTATCTTGTAGTGTGTTAAGTGTTGTAGAGGACCGCAATGGAAATAAGCCTTCGGGCTTTATTGTGTTTTCATCCTCTGTGATTTTTAATGCATGTAATGACTGCAGTGCAGTGTTATATGTGTTTTTTAATCATCAAATAAATTCATTCATTCATTCATTCATTCATACAGAGCAAAAGCTGGATTCAAGGACCACAATTCTTGTTGAGGCCAAAGTGTGAATAGTCAGAGCGTCCAGACAAATCCAGTCATTCAACAGAAGACGACGTTGAGGTCAGGAGGTCAGACACAGTGTCCCTCATACAGACTTATGAGAACACAGATGCAATGAGTCAACTTGCCGAGAACTTCTCAAGTTGGTACAAACTCAAAAAAGCAACAGCTTGGCTCATGCGCTTGAAAGAGATTCTGCTAAACTTGAGTCAGAAGAGAAAGGAATTTCAACAGGCCATCAGTCAGTGTGAAAGTAATCCGTCCAAAGTGAAGTCCCTACTTCAGCAAAAGATTCTCAAATACAAAAAGAGCTGTGAAAAACGAGCACTCACCATTGAGGATTTATCCAAGGCAGAATCAGAGTTGATTTGGCTCTGTCAGAAACAGAAATATGCAGAAGAGATCAAAGCCTTACAGCAAGGTAAAGGTCATGTCAGCTTGTGTCATGCCAGACAAGCCACCCTTCACAAATACTGGTGTGGATTATTTCGGACCTTTTGAGGTCAGTAGGGGACGTAGCAGAGTGAAGAGATATGGTGTGCTTTTCACATGCTTAACCAGCAGAGCAGTCCACATAAAAGTTGCGCACTCGCTTGACACCAACTCATGTATCAACACATTGCGTCACTTCATGAGTAGAAAAGGCCAGGTGTCTGTTCTTCGTTCTGACAACTGCACTAATTTTATTGGAGCCGAGAGAGAGTTGCGGGAAGCATTGAAAGACCTGGACCAATCCAAGATCAAAGAAGCTGTGATGAAGAGAGGAGTCAAGTGGATCTTCAGTACCCCGGGTGCATCCCACCACGGAGGTGTCTGGGAACGCCAAATACAAACTGCCAGGAAGGTTCTAAGTTCCCTACTAAAGCAACAAGTGTTGGATGATGAGGGTCTGCAGATCCTCTTATGTGAGGTGGAAAGCATTATCAATGACAGACCCATAACAACGACCTCAGATGACCCTAACGACCTCAAGGTGTTGACCCCAAACCACTTGCTATTGATGAGGACACAGCCAAATATTCCCCCAGGTGTCTTTTTAAAAGAGGATCTATATGTGCGCCGCCGCTGGAGACAAATTCAATACATGGCGGACCTGTTTTGGCGCACATGGACACAAGTATTTACCTCTCTTACAAGAATGACAGAAGTGGAGCACATCAAGGAGGAACTTCAAGTTTGGGGATGTTGTTCTTATCGTAGACTCCTCCGCTCCATGAAACTCGTGGATGATAGGAAGAATTATCAAGATTATGCCAGACTCAAAGGGTACAGTCTGCAGTGCCTGTGTTCAGATGAAGACAAGTATGCTGGAGAGACCCATTACAAAGTTATGCCTGTTGGAGGAAGCAGTGTAAAGGTCAAGAAGGACTTACTTAAGGCAAGATAAGAAAATACTTACCTGTCTTGAATAAAGATGAACACTTTAACCTGTTAGAAACCTGTAAGAAGAAAGACATATTTTGTTGATATTAATTATTATGGTGTATTAGTGATTTTTTATTTACCTTTGGTTATATTATATATATATTTCCCATGTAGAACATTATAGATGTATAAAATAACTACCTCAAACCGTTTCTCCCCTCTGATTGGGTAACACTTTAATAAGGACCATAAGTTTCACTTCTGCTTTTGTATTAGACGAAGCTATTGAGCCGAGGGAGCACACTAGTCTTTGACTGTGTCTTTATTTTTGTTTTGTACAGTTTTCAATCCCTTCAGTAAACAGTTAAAAGGACTTGGTTTCAAGAGTCTCTTTGAGTCACGCGTCAACTATATGCTTGGATTCAATAGCTTAAGTGGGCATTTTGAACGATTAGAAGAAGCCACACTTACAGTAGGTTATGAGTATTTGCATGAATTTATGTGTATGCATGTCTGTCATAGCCTACATTCATATATAAATTACTATAATCACTTGCTCCTAACAAACACAAAACAGAAATGAATGATATCTGAAGAAAAACACATTTTCAACTAACAAAAATGCCAAGTTACTCACACATACAAAGCTCTGTCTATAAGTTATTAATTCACACTGGAAAAATCTAGGCCTGTATTGATATCAAAATGACAAGAAACAATACTGGCTATCTTACCACATGCAAATTAAACAAGCTGTATTCCGAAGCAATGCTACCTAGTGGTGTGTGTGTGTGGCAATGTAGTATAATGGATAAGCAGTTGGTCTAGTAACCTAAAAATCACAGGTTCAATTCCCAGGTAGGACACTGCTGCTGTACCCTTGAGCAAGGTACTTAACCTGCATTGCTTCAGTATACACCCAGCTGTATAAATGGATGCAATGTAAAAGTTATTTACGTTGCTCTGGATAAGAGCATCTGTTAAATGACTGTAGTTTAATGTAAAGTAATGTCGTTTGTGAATGATTCGTTCCTTTTGAATAAATCCTTTTGGTGAACGAACGGAACTGACTCACCTCCATGTAAGGATTTGCTCCTTTCGTTCACCCCTCAGTAAGTTAAACTGGGAACTAGCCATTCGCTGAAGCTGCAGCTAATCTTCCTATTTTAACATTTTTCACCATGGGGCTCTGTTGTCTGTACAAGCCATTAGCCAATGACAACATTGATCTGCTTGAGCGGGGCGTGCTTTGTTCTATGCCCCTCCCTTCAGTGTGACCGAAACAAAAACAGTTCAGTTCCTAAACTGGAAGTGGTGGGGACCGAATCTATGGAGGAACTGGACATTCAGATTCCTTGAGTCCGGGCCCAGAACTGGAAAGTGTTTAACACAAGTGGCTGCAGCTGTACATGGCATCCTCAGCCTAATGCCTTCGTATTGCAGTGATGAACTTGCCTGAGTAATGAGTAGATCTATAGAATTAAAAGAATTTGATTACACTAGCTGGTTTGCCCAGTTACTTCTGAGAAATGCTATAGGCAATGAGTAGCCTACTCTCTTATTTGTGTGATGTAAATAAACCCTGAACAAAAGAGGCCATTCATTTCTAACACAACACAGTTTCCCAACACAAATACACATAGCTACAGTCAAGGCACATAAAATCATATCTGATCATTCCGCTGCAGTAATGCACGGCATGGCAGTTCAGTAGAATCTCATTTACGGGCCATAAAATTAAGACAGCCACGGACTATGAACATAAAAAGTGTAAAACTGAAATGTAAAATCACAATTTTGGCTAGCTATTTTATGACCGGTTTTATCTGCACCATAAAGCTACAAATTCATAATATATTGTAATCATCAACCATTCTGTCGTTTGCAAATTATTTAGTAGGCCAACCTGTGCCTATCTGTGAGCAAACAGTAAACGCTGCTTGAATAAATAGCAAGAAAACATGCCCAGATCATTTTTAAATTGGCAAAATGTTTCGAAGTAGGCCTATCTGTGAATCGCATAATAGCAGTGTCAACCTGTGCTAGATTAATGTAGGAATTCACATACAAAGCACAGTGTCACAGTAAATACAGATTAAAAATTTACATATTGAGTCCTACTAAATCAATCTAGACTCGTACAAACCAATTCACACATATGTGAATTGTATGCTTGTAGAGCCAAGTTACTTGAAACAATTTAGGTTTTTTCAGAATAAAACACAGTGACATCAGGGCTGTTTCTCAATAAGTGTTCTTGGCCGTTCTTTTGTTCTTGTGAACTCATTTGACGTCATCTTCCACTGCCCAAGTTCAATCCCAATACCAAGAACGCCAAACTACGAGACCGGTCAAAGTGCCCGGATGTGAACTTGACCCACCCATTTTAACGAGGATGCATCGATTAGCGACTTGCCAGCCAGAACTAATTGAACGTCCCAGAAGTCATTGCGAGAATCGACAACGATGGCAGCAGGAGAAACCATCCATAATTGTAAGTTTTATGTTTTCTTATTTCAACTAAACAGTGCATCTAAATCTGCTTCTGAAAAAAAAAGCAGAGAAATGTAAGAAGTAACAGCTCATTTGAAAGTTTGCTCCGAATTTCGTGCGGAGTAGCTAGCGTTAGCTGTGGTGTTAGCAACTTAGCTATTGGCTTGGGCTAACGTAACAGAGAATGGGGCGGGGTTTTTTTTTTTACTTTGTAGTTAATCGCACTTTACATTAAATGTCATATTGACCATAAGAATGAAGCTATACTCTCAACCATACTGCCTTCTACCACTCATTCCTAACCTTAATATCTTATTCAGGGACTGCTGAGGAGACCAGAGCCCTCATAGACTGGAGGGGGGCAAATGAGGTCCCTCTTCACGGGGAGGAAGAATTCCGCCAAGAATGGATGGGAGTGAGTACAAAGATTTAATTGTATAAGATCGTAACTTTGGCAAATATTACAGGTTTTACAATGCATACATAGAAGTAAGTCATCCTAGCCATGTTAGTTTAGGCATAATGTACATGGTGGCAGGGTGGGAAATAGGTATCAGCCGCCGGCCAAATGCAGGTGGACTTTTAGAGTGGCTAGTGATGTACTCCTCCAGTTAATTGTAATGCCTTCACACACTCATTTCTCACTTGCATTAAATGAAATGGCACGCAAATAAGAGATGGATTTGCTCAATACTTGTTAGTTTCCCATAGTAGTATTCAATTTAATTTACATTTTCCTGATATAATTTCCACTTTGTGCTTTTCCCAGAGTCCTTGTGAGTCAGGCCGGATAAAGCATCAGCGCAAAGCAGGCCAAGAAGAAGTGGAATAATTTAAAAGAAAAATACAAGGTAATTTATCATAAAAACAGGTAAAACAGGTATAAGGTCCTAGCAACTCTGGGACTTAAGCTGGAACCTTATCTTCAGGAGTGGAGGGACCCACCAACAAGGAAAGGGGTAGAGGCGGGAGGGGTTACTGCTGCCACCTGGCAGTGGTATGGTGTTATGGATGCAGTACTCCAGGGGCAGCATTCCATTAGTCTGTCCTTGTTAGTAGCTGCAAACATAACACCCACTGCCGGCGGTGTTGTGGCCTCCCCGTTCTCTGCCACTGACAAAGGCATAGCCAGGCCAGGAGCCAGGAAGAGGGATAGTGACACAGTGATTGACCTCCTAAAGGACCAAACGGTGAAGGAAGAGGACAGAGAACGAAGGGAAGAGGAGAGGGAGAGAGCAGCAAGGGCAGACAGATACCCTGCCCTTTTTGAGAGACTGGTTGAAAAAGAGGGAAATGTGGAGTTTGTTAAAATGAATTGAGTCAATAAAAGTTTTTTGAAAAAAGTAGTCAGTAGTCAGTAAACAGAAAGAAATGCAGACTATAAATAATGTTAAACTATGGTATTGGTATGTATGTTGATAACATAAGCTGTAGACACCCTTCGTAAAAAAAAATCAAATGAGTAAAGGCTGTGATTAATATACAAGAGAGCTGGTAAACTCCTACGTTCTGTCAGGGTTCTGTTGTCTTCTGTTGTCTTCCCCCTTGTTCCCTACAGCTGGGGTCTGTGTCCCTGTCTCCTGCCCAGCCAGGTTCCCTACGGCTGGGGTCCACGTTCCTGTCTCCGGCCCAGCCGGGTTCCCTGCAGCTGGGGTCTGTGTTCCTGTCCCCTGCTCCGCCCCAAGTCCCGGAGGGGCCTGCTCGGCCTGCTTCGCCCCGCGCCCTGGAGAAGCCTCACGCTTTGTCCCGCGCCCTGGAGAAGCCTCACGCTTTGTCCCGCACCCAGGAGAAGCCTCATGCTTCGTCCCGCGCCCAGGAGAAGCCTCACGCTTCGTCCCGCGCCCAGGAGAGTTCTCCTGCCCAGCTGGGTTCCCTACGGCTGGGGTCTGTGTCCCTGTCTCCTGCCCTGCCCGGTTCTCCTGCCCTGCCCGGAGCTCTGGCGCCCCCTGTAGCTCTGGCGCCCCCTGTAGCTCCGGTGCCCCCTAGTGTTCCCTCGTGCTCTAGTGTTCCCTCGTCCTCCAGTGTTCGTCTCTCCCCCGGTGTCGTCGCTCCCCCCAGTGGTCGCCCCTCCCCCGGTGTCGTCGCTTCCCCCAGTGGTCGTCTTTTCCCCGGAGTCCGTCCTCCCCCCAGTGGTCGTCCCTCCCCCTGTCTCGTCGCTCCCCCCAGTGGTCGTCTCTCCCCCGGTGTCGGTCCTTCCCCCAGTGATCGTCTCTTCCCCGGAGTCCGTCCTCCCCCCAGTGGTCGTCCCTCCCCCGGTCTCGTCGCTCCTCCCAGTGGTCGTCCCTCCCCCGGTCTCGTCGCTCCCCCCAGTGGTCATCCCTCCCCCGGTCTCGTCGCTCCCCCCAGTGGTCATCCCTCCCCCGGTCTCGTCGCTCCCCCTGGTGTCCATTCTCCCTTTGGTGTTCGTCCTCCCAACCGTGTGTCCGTGTGTTCCCCGGCCCCCCTGTCTAATTGTCTGCCCGCCTGTTTGTCTGTTGGTCTACCCGTATGTGTGTCAGCCAGTTTGTTGGCCTGTTTGTCTGCCCCCCAAGCCGTCAGCCCATCGGCCAACGTGTTTGCCCGCCTGTGTGCCTGTCTGTCAGTGTGCCAGTCCGCGTGTGTTTTGTCTTGTTTGCCTGTGTGTCAGTCCCTATGTCAGTTGTTGGGCTCCCCCCTCGCCTTCCCTGTCTGCTTGTCCCTTTGTGTGTCCGTCGGTGTTGCCGTGTGCCTCCCCGCCTGCTTGTCCCTGTGTCTGTCTTTGTAGGTCTCCCTATTGTGCCAGTGTCTGTCAGTCTTTCCCTCTCAGTCTTGCCCTACCCAGTCCAGTGTTGTCGTACCTCGCCCCAGTCCAGTCCTGTGTCCACCTCGCCCCAGTCCAGTCCTGTATGTCTGCCTTGCCCCTGTCCTAGTCCCCCCTGGTTTCCTGAGTTCCCCCTGGTTTCCTGAGTCCCCCTGTCGCCCGAGTGCGGGCCCTGAATTTCTCCGTGTCGCCCGATGTGCGGGCCCTGAATTTCTCCGTGTCGCCCGATGTGCGGGCCCTGAATTTCTCCGTGTCGCCCGATGTGCGGGCCCTGAATTTCTCCGTGTCGCCCGAGTGCGGGCCCTGAATTTCTCCGTGTCGCCCGATGTGCGGGCCCTGAATTTCTCCGTGTCGCCCCATGTGCGGGCCCTGAATTTCTCTGTGTCGCCCCATGTGCGGGCCCTGAATTTCTCCGTGTCGCCCCATGTGCGGGCCCTGAATTTCTCCGTGTCTCCCCATGTGCGGGCCCTGAATTTCTCCGTGTCGCCCCATGTGCGGGCCCTGAGTTTCCCCGTGTCGCCCGATGTGCGGGTCCTGAGTTTCCCCGTGTCGCCCGATGTGCGGGTCCTGAGTTTCCCCGTGTCGCCCGATGTGCGGGTCCTGAGTTTCCCCCGTGTCGCCCGATGTGCGGGCCCTGAGTTTCCCCCGAGTCGCCCGAGTGCTGTCCAGCCCTGAGTCTCCCCGTGTCGCCCGGGTCCTGCCCAGCCCTGAGTCTCCCCGTGTCGCCCGGGTCCTGCCCAGCCCTGAGTCTCCCCGTGTCGCCCGGGTCCTGCCCAGTCCTGTGTCTCCTGTCGCCCGGGTCCTGCCTAGCCCTGTGTCTCCTGTTCCTGAGTTTTGTCCCGAGTCTCCTGTGTTCTGTTTCCCTGTCCCCGCTCTCCAGTTCACCCCCTCCCAGGGTCGGCCTCCTGGGACGTCAGGAGCCGTCCCTTGGGGGGGGGGTACTGTCAGGGTTCTGTTGTCTTCTGTTGTTTTCCCCTTGTTGTTCTCCGTTGGGCCGCCAGATGGCGGCACCTCGGTTTGTGTTCAGTTAATTGTTTTATTGTTTTCTATTATCCAATTATTAGTTGCGTTGTGTCTCGTGTTCCCCTCCCTCTCTGTGGCTTGATTGTTCATCGTGCCCTCCTGTGTCTCGTCTGCGTCTCTCTATTTAAATCGCCCTCTCCCCAGACTCAGGCGCTGGAACCTTTGGTTTGGTTTGTTTGCCTTGCTACCTGTTTGTACCTGTTCCTGCCTGATTCCTGTTTACCTGTTGTTTGCCTGCCTGTGCCCTACCTGCCCAGTTTTTCCTCGTTTTTGGGTTTCTGTATTTTTGTCTTGTTTTTTTGAGGATTTCGTTGGTTGTAAATTTCGCCCTGTGAGACTCTTTGTTCCCTGTCTTGGTTTATTAAAGTCCTTTGTTTTCCCCATTTTTGGATTTTCAGTTTTTACTCTGCGTTTGGGTCCATTCCCGCACCCACTCCTGACACGTTCAGGCCTGACAGAAGACATACAGTGTGATTGCGGAGAAAAGGACAAAGGAGACACCATTGCAAAGCTGAGGGTCAGAGCTTTAATTTGAGCCGTCAGATAAGCAGTTTCTATTCAACATCTGACTAGCAGCGATTGGTAACTAGGCTGAAATTCCAAACATAACTTAATAAAAATGCAAGACGTGGCAGACTCCGGGGGGGGGACGGGGGGGCGGGGGTGGGGTGGTGATGCCCCCAGGGTTGAAAAAGCGTCGCTAAAGTGCCCTCTAGAGTTGCGAAAACGAGAGGAAACAAATGATTGAGTGCCCTCTAGGGTGCCCCTTCATGCAATAAGTTATGATGATGTGCCCTCTAGAGCAAGAAAATTCGATAACGTGTCTTAATGAGTGCCCTTCTAGTGGAGAAAACGTGATGCAGTGCCCTATAAGGTGCCCTTACAATGGTTTAAACTTGACGTTCCCTATGGGTGCCCTTCCAATGGAAAAAGGTGCCGTTATGAAGTGCCCTCTATCCCGCCCCTACATGACAGTGTCCCAAAGGGTGCCCTTTCCAGTAGAGAAAATGGGATGCAGTGTTGTATAGGGTACTCCTACAAGTGACAAAACATCATGAAGTGCCCAATTAGGTGCTCCTCTAATGGAGAAGTGCCCCTCCAGTGGATAAAATGTGATGCAGTGCTGTAAAGGGTGTCCCTACATGCGTGAGAATGTGGGGAGGTTTCCTAATGGATGCCCCTCCAGTGGAGAAAATGTCATGTGGTGCCATATAGGTGCCCTTACAATGGGATAAACTTGAGGTTCCCTCATGATGAAAAAAACTCATGAAGTGCCCTCTTAGATGCCCTTCCAAGTGAGAAAACACGATGCACCATAGCTTTTTGCACGCTGGTGGGGCCAAGTCCTGCAGTAGGTGCCCTTTTTATTTTTTCGCCCCCCACCCCTTCAAACAGCCTGAGTCCGCCACTGGCCTGGAGGTTGTTGCCAGACAACTCCTGCCCATCCTCGCCACCCTCATCCTCCTCTTCTCCCTCATGTTGTGGTTGGTCTTCCTCCTCCAAGATGTTGTCCATGGACAGACAGAGGTTGTGGAGGATGCAGCAGGCAGCAACCACCTTGGGGGCAAACAGAGGACGGATCACCAGAGCCCTTAGGAAGATGGCCCTCCAGCGGGTTTTGAGCATGCCAAATGCGCGCTCTATCACGCACCTCGCCTTGGCATGATGGTAGTTGAACTGGGCCTCAATGCGTCCTGGTGGTATACATAATGATGTGGAAACGATATTTAGTTATGTTGTTTAGTAATGTTATGTTATTTAAGCCGCGTTTCCACCAAAAGTACCCGGAACTTTAGTCCCAGGAACTACTTTTCAAGGAACTAAAAGGTTCCCTCAGCCCATTGTTGTCTGCGTTTCCACCGCGGTCTAAAGTCCCGCGAAGATTAGGCAAATTAGCCCACTGACGTATAAAAAAGCGACGTTGTCGTCAGTCCATCTGTCCTATGATTTCTTCTGTAACCCCATACTACCACCAAAGTAGCCTACATTATTTTCTAATAACCGGGACAGCCCGGAGGGGTTTATTCCACTTATATACAACGGGTTACCAACAACGACTATATATGGTTACTTTTGTATTTATTGATTTTTATTGGTTTAATCACCTGGAATTGAAATATTCTTCTGCAGCCGTTTGGGCATATTTTACCGTTGTCAAGCAAAACTGTTGTTGGTAGTTGAACTTGGACCGTTGTTATGCAACAAATAGGATATAACAGGCCAATAGTCAGATTGTAACTGTTTTATATATCCTCTCAAACACATTCATTATGTTTTTATGCGAACATTCACTTTCATGTTTTGACATCCGAGGCGACAGAATGCATTCACATTTCCAATATAGCCTAACTGGCAACAACAGCAGAAAACATGCACACGTTGTAAACTATTTGCTGTTTGATTACTTTCTCATCGTCAATTCCATATAGGCTAATCGCAAAATATAACCAAAACTCGGACTTGCGTGAAAATTTAAATTAGCAGTGGTACAGCCACCGTTTGCTTTCCTTCGAAGTTACTGCTAGCCGAGCAGCGAAGTGTGCCCTCCAGAAGCGAACCATGCACCATAAATTAGTCCATAGTCTTCCTGGTCTTTTTGTGGAATTGAAGAATGGCAGAGTAAAATTACGGCAGTCTGAAATAGCTAAAGGGACGATTACTAGAATTAACCTGTTATTTTACCCTGACAAAAAGTGCGGAAGGTGATTTCCAATTTGCTTTTACTGTATCACCAATGTGAATTACGCAGAACTACCGCATACCTCACATAACTGTATCAAACGTTTTGAGTCAATTACAACTGGCTAACAAAGAAAATCCGGAAGAAAATATTCAGCGACCAAATTAATCCGTTTGAATGTTTTGGTACGTAATATGCTGTCCCCGCACGAATGCTTAGCACTTTATAAAACGAATACTAAAGCAAGAAAAGAACAGAAGAGCACACGTTATAATTCCAAGATATTGGCAGGCTATAACCAAAACTAGCCTACTGCGCCGCATAACATACAAGTTTGATTTGAAGTTATTATGAAAATAAATCGGTTTGCGGTTGATTTTTAAACATTGCGGTTGAAATAAAACACTGCAAGTAGTCGACCAATCATAAACTTTCAGCGCTTGCGCCCCACCCCAAAGGTTCCGGTACTTTTGGAAAGTACTACCCCCTGAGCAGGAACTTTTTTGGGGGTAAAATAAAGCCCTGGAACTAAATTTAGACCCTAGTTCCTGCGGTCGAAACGCACTGAGTTCCTCAAAAGGTTCCTAGTTCCGGGGTAAAGTTCCTGCGGTGGAAACGCGGCTTTAGTGTGTGTGTGCGTGCATTGAGAACCTTTGATTTAATATATATTCTTACCAGCTATAGGCTGTCGATACGGCGTGATGACAGCCACGGGATGCTGAAGGCACGGATATCCACCATCTCCAAGGAAGAAGTGACCAGCTGGGGGATAAAGGGAGTCTTTGTACATTGGGGATCTCCGTAATACAAGGGCACAGACCCCGTGCTGCCAACATACACATCGAGGAATTTTTCAGTGCTAGCCTGTCACAGATGCCCTGCAAAATCACTGAGGGAAACAGCTTTCGGTTGATGTAACATCTTTTTTGTGGCTCAGCAGGTGGGCGTATGCGGATGTGGCACCCGTCAATGGCACCTGCAGCGAGGCAGAATGCCTCATGGCCAGCCAAGCGAGCAAAACCTGCCCTCACCTCTCCCGTCTCATCTGGCTTGGGGAAATGGATGATCCTGTGGAGAATGGTCTCCTCCACCACATGGTGTACAGCCCTACAGACTGTGGCCACTGGCATGGCGATGTTGTCAGAGGTCACTCAGTAAGAGGCACCGCAAGCAAGCCAGTGCAGAAACATGTACACCTCTATCTCGTGGCTCCAACCATGGCTTTTCTCTCTTGGCAGAACCTAGAGCAGCAAGCTGATGGTCTCTCTGGTGAGTCTAAAGACTGGTTTTGTACCAGCATCAGAAAAGACCACCTTGAAGATGGGCATTTGATGGTTGACTTCAGCATCAAAGTAGAGTTTGATCCTATTAAAACAATATTAGACAATGTTGTGTTATACCATATTCAGTTACTTCACAATTTTATTTTGGTCATTGTTTTTATTCCATTAAATATTGTACTTTTTTTTCATTGTTGTTTATTCCTTTAATGTTTTATTCTTTGTTCATTGTTGTGTTTATTCCATTAGATGTTAACAACTGATAATGATAAACAGCTTAATGTAGTTGTTGATAGTCATTGATATGAAAATAAGCTCCCCCTCATTCTTTACATCATTGAACAAAGCAGCTAGCTTGCTAAGTAATTATTCAACAGAGGGTGGCGCATTTACACAGCAAACAAGTGCCAACATAGCACGTAGCTTCGCCATCCTCCTTCGCCTCCTCCTCTGCACCTGACGCCTCAGCTCAGCTGCCTCCTCCTCAGCTTTCATGTAAAGTGACCCAATAGCCGCTGCTGCTAACACCAGCACCCTTCTGTCCATCTTGTACGTTCTCTGTTAATGTACTCTATAGTTCTTTGTTTGACCTGATTTTTTCCCGCCGATAGCTATAAAGATTATGCCGCGCAACCAGCCCGCAAATCTTTTTTAGCTTAGGGTAGGGCATCATAACACTTGCGAATAACCTAAGTACTCAGATAATGAATGATAGAAATGACAGACATAAGTTTTGAGTTTGTATTTGGCATTATTATGTTCATTTATACAGCAATTTAAAAAAAAATGATCAAAGCAGTAGCCTATACAATGTAAAAATAAATGTAAGAACACAATAAAACAAAGTAACTTCACTAAACGCTAGTGTTGTCCTATCACTGGTGAAATGAGCTGGGCCCAGGGTATTGCACAATAGCAAGAACACAAACGTCTCAAACTCTGACAGGTGCGTTCTCCGTCCTTGTGATCTTGCTAGAGAGTTTGCAAGAACGTACTTCTCAAAAACGCAAGTCCGTTCTTTGCGTTCTTGGTATTGAGAAACAGCCCAGAAGTCAGAGATTTCCCACCTGAAATATCCAAGTTCCCAGTTGTCTTGAACCAAGCAAGGGGCCAGCTTTCGGTTCTCAACCTCAACCCCTGCTGACATCTATGATTTTCGCTCAAAAAGCCAGTTTCCCCTTAGGGCTCCATTCATTTTTGACAGCAAAAATAAAGTACTTCCTGTGAAGGAGTGGCCCTTCACTAGCTGGTTAACCGTTTAATTGACTGTATTTGATTTGAATTGATTGTATTTATTGTTTAATTGTTTGTTAATTGATTTAATTTCTAATTGAAACCCAGGTGCAACTGGTTGACTCCGCCTATTTAAGTTCCTGTCAGTAGGGACAGAGGGAGGAAGGTGAGCCACTACGATCATTTGTACTGCTGGTGCTTTTTAAAATAAATTTTTCTTTTTCAAGTCTTATTTTATTCAGTTGTTTTTAAGCCTTTTTACACTTCCACTCAAATATCAATGTTAACTCCATGCATTATATTAGGAAGAAAAATCATGTATTATTTTTCTGAGATTTTTTTTCCTATCACACATTTATTTATTTTAGCCAATGTCTGCTCTATCCTCGTTGTACATGTGATTTAGGCATGTGCCCAAGAACATAACTGAGCATGTCTGTTGTGCGAAAAAATTGTACTTCCTGGTTCTGATGTGCACCCACCGAACTGGCTGTGTTCCAGATTGTATTCTTGTGTTCTACCAAGAGCATAAAGCAGACGAGGAAGTAAAAAGGTCATGTGAACAAGCACGTTCCAAACTCAAGAACACAACAAGGCAAGAAAGCGAGACTCTTGCCGGAAGTTCTCTTTGTGTTCTTGGGAGGACTATAAAAATAAAAAGTGCGCTTTCATCACTGAACTGTATTAGAACTAGAAGGGGAACATGGTCACGTGGTTCCATTCAATCGATACTTCTGCATGTGGCACCACCGCAAGATGGCTGCCACGGCCCGGAAATATAATTATATGATGAGGCGGCCATGTATTTCCTATGAGAGTTGTAGAAATTCAACAAACTCACTCCTGCGTGAATTAGATGGCAAAAACTGACATTGAGGTAATCAATAGAAGTAGGCAATAACATTATACATATTTCCTGGAGCAAAATACCACTATTCCGATTGTGTTGACTTGGCAGACTGATCTCTGATTGGTCGAAAACAAAATGAGATTTGAAATAGGGTCTTGAGAAAATCACTGCTTCATCACGTGATGGGGCCTATCTGCATAGTGGCTTCACTTTCTTCTCTTACAGTAGTGTTGGGAAGTTCGATTCATTAAAATGAATCAGTATGTTTTAGTCAGTTCATCTAAATGAATCGTACTTTCGAGTCATTGATTCGTTCAATTTATTTTCCCAGACTGCATTGCGCCTTCGTGCCTATGTGATGCTTCAATTTGGTTCTGCCGATAATAAATCACTTTTGCAGAACATAGGGAAGAGCAGGGAAATAACTTTTAACGGCTTTCGTGTTTGGCATAATTCTGAAAATATAACTAGATAGATTAATCATTTTTTAATACAAACAACCTTGGCTGTGATTACACCACAATGAAATTTGATGTATGTCACCACTTTGCCTAAAGTTAAAGTTGAGTTAAGTAAATGCAGATTCAACTGAGATTGGGAGTTGAACAAAGCCAATCAATTGTTTTAAGAATAGTCGACTGACATCAGGGTGGTCTGCATGTCTACCTGGCTACCTGGCTAGCAATCTCAGCAAGCTGCTATATATCAATAAATTCTGCGATCTGTTAGTCACTAAACAACTGTTTTACGATTACATACATCAGGATTCCTTGACATAAACATATAATACAGTAGCCGAAAAACACTTCTGGTAAAAAATAATTCACAAATAGGCAAAACAGACATCTGGCAATATCTCCTGAAATATTTATGGAACTCTCCCAGGGTTCATTGGAGACAAAGAGATGATAATTCTTTGTATTTGCCTGAAATATGTTGTTAAAGGCAAGCTCAATGCATCTATCTGAAAAGTCTGTGTTTACCCTGCGTTTTTTTGCCCTGGTCTGCCCTATTTACTCTTGGTTTTTGCCATGCTTAAGCTTGGTTCACAACATCAAAGGTTATACCTACTATTGAAATAATATAGGCTAAAGTAATACTCAGTACTTTATTAATAATAATAATAATAATAATAATAATAATAATAATATTGCATTAGATGGGTCCACTTGGAACATATTTTTGGGTGTGATGTTGAAAGATTACAAGTTGCTTTTCATGAGGATGTGATTTGATTGATTCAGAATTTTATTCTATGTTTACAACATGATGATACTAAAATGCATCTGTGAGAAGCATATGTAGCCGGTGGCACTTGATGCAGCGGCCTCTATAACTTGTAATGAGGGAATCATTGGGGGAAGCGCTTTGGTTCCAGCCAGGATGAGAGGACAGGTGCACACACTCTCGTCGGCGTTGGAAGAAGGTGTAGTGAACCATCAATTGTTTGTTGCCGTTTTTCTCAGTGCGGGAGCAAACTATCTATCACCGGTCTTGTTATAGTAGCCGAAAGATTGCAGTGCTACAATAGGTGAGCACGTTTTTATAAAGTTTTAATCTCAAGGTGGAATGGGTTTAAGATGTGAATGTCTGTTGGAGAACGGAGAAACATCGTTAAGCCTTGATTCTCCATTTAGTAGTAAGAGCGCTGGTGCGGAAGGGTGTCCGTGTATGCGTGGAGTGTTTGCTTGGTCCCCACGTATAAGGTATGCCTCTTTTTAATGATGGATTAAATAAAGCTTGAGCATTTTAATATTTTGTAAATTAAAAAGAAATGTTTTGTTGATTGTTATTGTGCGCATTAAATAAGGTGACCAAATTAATGTCTGTATTTCTTTTCAGGGAGCTTTGCAGATTTCCTCTGCTGCTCTTACTATTTATTAGTCCCTTACGGTCGGTTTTGATTTCCCAGTTTAGATGCGGTTTCTAGTCCGCCCGGCGTATGAGCTGGTGCGAGGCAAAAGAATTTGGGAGTGCCTCCGTGGGCGGACTAGTTTCTTTTTGTTTTGTTTGTTTTTGTATTTGTTTGTCTTTTGTTTGTTGGTTTCTGCGGTCACCACTTCCCCAGGGCTAGTTAGGGTGGACTGTAGGCGAGGAGAACTGGTAGTACCTTGGGTTGGTAAGCTGAGGAGTCTCGGTGTGAACACGTGTGCTTATATTTATTTTTCCCACTAGTGTGAAACTAGCCAGTGCGCAATTTCCACGAGTGTTATATCACAAGTGTTAGGTTAAAAAGTGTGAGTACTTGTCTTAAGTGTAGTGATATTAATGAGTGCTTTGCACTCTAATGATAAAGCTTAATATGCTTACCACTAAATTATTCTCTGTTAACCACCCAGTCTATTGTTCTCAGGCTACAGGTCCAGCCCAGCTTTAAAGCCAGGATAGCCACTCAAGTATACTGGTGCCTTGTGAATTGCATACTGTTGTTATAATACCTTGGCACTTTTTGACTTAACTCTGTTTCCATTATTTATTTGATAACTGCAAGGGGGGATTTAGCTCAAACAAAAAGGGTGGCGTAGTACATCCTACTCCTGGGGGTGTTACACAATTGAACACAAAATGTGAGGCAATGTACAGTGATAGGATTATTCTCTCTGGAGCCAGTCCTTTCCCCCGTCATGTTAAAATAAATTAAACGCAACTCAAATAAAGAAGCACGCTCTCGGTGTGAGCTCCCGGTCTCGGCCCCAAACTGTGGAGAGTGGACCTTTAAGCACCTGGGCTGATTAGCTAACGCAACCCAGGTGCGTGTGCTCTCCAACAGCCGGCTCAGCCGAGACCAATCCGGTTCATTGCCGAACTGAATGCCACAGATATGCACTATCCAACATTAGTTGGTTTATCCAACTGAAGCTCCAGAGGGGTTTAGTTTTTTACATAATTTTTTATTTTAATTATTCTCATTCTTTATTGTAGTTCTAATTTGTTTTTAATATTATTCTTAATTCCTTATTATTCTTTTTTCTTGGCTGTTATTTTTTGTTTGTTGATCTTGCCATGGGCTACCTTTATTTCTAATATTTTAAACTTGGATCGCATGCATATTTTATATTCAAATATTTCATCGCTACGATCTGAATGTACAGTAAAATTAAGGGGAATGCCATTTCTCAGCACAAGCAAAATAATATATTGATATACAGATACTTTTGGTTTAGTATAGAGAAATGGTCCATGTGCTCATTTTATTTTTTACTAAATGCGGCGAGTATGTGCTTATAACACTGTTTAAAAAATTCCAATTATCATTGACGTTGCCACTAACATCATTATAAACATTCTAGTGACGCTAGTTGTCAAAAACCTAATACTTCTTTCGCAAAACATTGCATTTCCTGTTTGCGTTTGTGTTGCAGCTGCTGGCAGCAGCCATTTGCATGCCTACACTCCTCGAGTCGTTCTTTTTCATTAAGCTTCTTTTCGAGTTTTTGTACCAGTTAAATCTTTCCATTAGTTTTTCCTTAGTTAGTTTGAATCTTTCAGTAGGCTACATTCAGTACCTTTGCTTCATTTGAGTCAGTACATTCAGCACAATCAATTCATTTCGGTCATTTGAGTCTTTCAGTACAATTCGGTCATTTGATTTTTTCAGTACAATTCGGTTATTTGAGTCATTTGAGTCTTTCAGTATATTTTGTTCATTTGAGTCACTTGAGTCATTCAGTAAATTCAGTACATGTCATTCATTTAAGTCATCAGTACATTCAGTTCATCCCGTTCATTTGAGCCTTTCGAACTTTGAGCGAATTGAAGGAAACAAAGGAAAGACCAGTCTGACGGGCTTCAGCTCCTGCACAGTAGTACACAAGCGATTTCTTATAATTTATTTAATGACATAAATAGTATTTGAAATCCCTACAGTGCAAATACTTTAAAAAATCCTGTAGGCATATGCCAGTTGCTTACATTTTGATAATGTATTGTCTTTAGTCTTTAGTGACAAAAAACTGCTCAGAAATAAGTCCCCTACTGAATTTCTACATACCACACACCATTGTTAAGCTTATCATAGATGTTTGAGCAACATTTAGTCTGCATTTAAAAATAAAAAGTGTGCAAGTGTAACCGGTGTGTTACGCCAATTAATGGTGATTCTGCGTTGTGTTCTGGTGTTGTAGCAATAAAGAGGCAGGAGGCAGTCATGGGTCTCTGGGTCTTTACTGAAGATCTGTGATAAATACAAATGCACACAAGCATCAGCTGTGTGTGTGTGCGACAGACTTGGCTCCCCTCTTGTTCAGTTGGAAACGGTTCTTTCTTTTTCTTTTTTGAACTCCAAGTTACAATATAGTATAATCTAATAACTAATTTGACACAATAAAGATCAATTGCAAAGACTATCACAATATGAATCACATAAAAACAAGTATGACCATGAATAGACAAACACCAGACATTTAGGATAGAAAATATGAAAAATGTCAAATAAAATCAAACGAATAGACAATTGATATATGTTGCACTGAAACTCAATTAGGTAACCAGAAAACCCATATTTCATTACTTTTAACAAATAGAAAAATAGAAAATCACATTATCAATTGACATTAACATTTCAAGTTTAGATGCACTAAAAATGACTTTAACAGGCAATGCTGTAATGTTACCATAGCAACCACACCAGCTAGACTCAACTTATATAGTTAAACTGGTGTAAATGAATTATAAGGCTTTAAGGCTATAGCCCTTCATTGCACAGTAAATAGATTCAGAAACTAATATTTTCAAAAGAAACATTTAAACACAGGGAAACATCTCCATACCTGTGATAAATACAAATGCACACAAGCATCAACTGTGTGTGTGTGCGACAGACTTGGCTCCCCTGATAGAAAGAACAGAATGAATACAATTAACGAGGAAAAACCGCGAATACGGTGGAGTTTGTTATGCTAGCTAGGTGACGAACTCAGCATTCTAACATTAGTCCATTTTCTCCAAAACGAAACTCATTAAAAACTTGGGTTAGCGATTTCAGATCTTGACAGGATTTACAGAGAATGAGTCGGATATTATATAGAACAAATTACAACAATTAGATCACGTCCAATCACAAATTACAACTTTTATAAACATTTATCAGGCGGAGTTTGACTCGACGCAGCCTACCTCTTGTTCATTTGGAAATGGTTTTGACCCGCGCACGCACGCATGTACCTACGTACACGCTGAACATGTTCATGCACACAAACCCCAGAACACACACAAGCAGGAGATTCAGACCCAAAAGGAGAGAAATAGTGAAAGGGAATGTTTTTGTGAAATTCATAAGCTATGTTTATATTAACCTGTTACATTCACCCCTCCTGAATTTCACCAAAATCATCCTACACCGAGGTTTCACTTAAATACCAAGGATCTACGATGACACTATTCATGTTTGCCCCTCTGGACCAGTTAATGCAAAGATCTCATCTTTGAGTTCAGTTAAAAAACTATTCATAAAACAGATCAAAAGGTGTTAGGAAGGTTGATCAGGCCTCCAACCCTTCAAGAACATAAAGGTGCAGCCTACACCCCATTACACTTACGGTGCATGTCCACTGCAGCGTCGAAAGCAGCGCTATTTGATGCTTCCCATTCATTTCCTATGGGACAACCGTCAATCTGTCCCACAATGCATTCTGGTAGCGACGCACTGAAGCGACGGGTAGCAGCGCGATGAAAAAGTTGAGCAGAGCTCAACTTTATGCAAATTAATCCATCGATTGCATTCCATTGAGCCAATCAGGTGAAGGCTGTGCTGCTGTTTCTTCAGCTGGATAGCCAAAATGTTGTTCGTTAAAAAAAGTTATTTTGAGGATGGAGGAAAAACTGATCATTTCTGTAGCTGCATTCCTGGTGTTATACGAGGTATAGAGCAGCTATTACTAGCTTCTTGTGGTGGTCCATAGCGGGTTTGAGATATATTGTGATGTTATCTGGATTTAAAAACAGCGGCGAATTATCCGGTTTGATATACGATAGATAGCTAGCTTGTTAACTTGGCACTAACTCCGCTAGCCCTAACCCAAAAACTTAATTTAAACAAATTACGTCAGTTATACTTAGAGAGTAATGTAAATTTTATTCTGGTTATTCCACTCCCTTGCAAGCTTATTAGACAAAGTATATTGTGATGCTCCTATATTTATACACGTTGCATGAACGGGAACACATTTTCAGCAGGACTTTGTAACACCCTCCAGCGCCCACCACATATTGCCCCCAAGCAGCCAGGCAACGTGAAGCGACGCGTCGACACGCGATGTCTGGCGCTGCAGTGGATATGCACCGTTAGTCCCTAGGTACTTACGTCCAACACAGTGTCTCATCTAGACACACATTCTGAATACATAATGAAGTGACTTTAAAGCTTTCTACGCTACAGACTGAGCCTTGTGTGGTGGTAACAGACCCCATGTAATGGGTCTCTGAACCATATTTTCTATGAGCCTGTTGACTGATTTGACTACCCTCCCTGCTTTTATGACTACTCTATCTCGAACCGCAACTTGGTCAGAGTCATGTCTGGGTACGTCTGACTGTGGGCTGTCATGTCGGTGGTCAGAGGTCTGAGGTATGTCAGAGTCGATGACAGGAACAGTCTGTGTCTCTTCAGAGTCAACAGGAGAACCGACTGGAGTGGGGACTGTGTCAGTCTGTGAGTTAGGTAAATCAGGGGCAACATGTACATTGTCCATCCTATCCACTTCATCACAGTGGGTATTAGTTTCATCTGTAAGGTGTGAAACAAGCTCCTCTGCTACAGTGTCTCCATCAACATCATGGTCTGAGTCAGACAGGACCCACGAAAGACGTCTGCACCTGAGGGGGACTCTTTCTCCAGGCATCTCTCCACGGTCACTAATACCCCTTTCACACAGAAGAAAAAAGGAGTTTTCGAGATGGCTTTGATACCGCACTTATGTCTGTGTGAACACGTTGCGATGGCTTTTAAAATACTGCATTGAAAACGCCTCTCCTGGTGTTTTCGAGGCGCCTCGATTACCATATTTCTCCTGTTGGAACGGAAAGCAGCATTGACGACTGCTTTCTGCGCGGTGTTCGAATTACGTTACAGATCTGCGTTCACGCGCACCTATCTCTCAACCGAAAAAATGGCATACATACTTTGACCCACACAGATTGTGTACTGCTGCACCCAAATACCAGTTGACACATATTTCATTTCTCTCCTTTGATTTCTTTTGAAGACATTGAATCTTCTTTTTTTGATTTCATAGTCTCTTCACCTACGCCTACGGTCCGACTCATATGTGCTTTGTAGCGCACACAGACGTAGCAGATAGTTACATTGTAAATGCATTGAGAACGCGAAAACTAATAACATAAAAAATGCAACCACTTGCACTATAAAATGTAACATGTTTGTTTGCAACGAAAATAAATAACAAGTAACATTATAGCTTTGGGCCTACATCAAGTATGTTACTATGGTAATGGAACGTAAACAATTCATTCACAACAGTTGAGTTCTACTGTGTGTGACAGGTACAGACGGCTCGAATACCGCATTACAAATTCTGTGGGAAAGGGAACCTGTTACCGCATCAGAGGCGGCTCAGATGCGGTATTAGCTGTGTGAAAGGGGCTTATGACCACCAGCATCAGATGAGCTGTCCAAAGACTGACTCTCCAGTGGATACTGGACAGGGAGAAAACTCACATCCAACAGTAGGTTCCTGTGCACGACCTTATACTGGCCAGAGACATCCCTGATCTTGTAAATATGAGTTTTGGGGTTCCTCTCGACAACAGTACACACCACGGGTTCCCACTTGTCAGCCAGTTTTTTCTTGCCCCGTTCTCCTTTGTTGGCGAGCAGCACTTGATCCCCAACATGTAGAGAGACACCCTTGACTTTCTTATTGTACTGATGGGCCTGGTGTTCTTGCTCTTTGGTGGTGTGCTGCTGGGAGATTCTGGCAGCCTCAGACAGGTGTGACAGAAGAGTCTTGGAGTAACTGCTGAAATCTGCCACAACAGAATCGTGCAGGACAGACTTGAACACAACGTCCACTGGAAGCCTCAGGACACGGCCATACATCAGGTGGAACGGTGCATAGCCAGTGGTCTCATGAACAGTCGCATTGTAGGCAAAGGTCAATGTCTGGATCTGCTGTGGCCATTCTTGCTTGGCTCTAAGAGGGAGGGCTCTCAACATACTGCTAAGGGTGCGGTTGAACCGCTCTGTGCCACCATTGCCCATAGGGTGGTAGGAGGTGGTATGAGACTTGACGACGCCAGACAGCTGCAGCAGTAGACACTAGTTCACTCTCAAAGCTGGCACCCTGGTCTGAGTGAATACGCTCAGGGAAACCGTAGATGCACAGCTTTCTGGCAATCTGCTTAGCAGTCTGGTTCCTGCACGGGAAGGCACAGTCCATCTTCGTGAAGTGATCAGTTGCCACAGGCACATCAACAGAGCTCTTGTTCTTGTCCTCCGCTGACCAGAAGTCGATGCAGATGAGCTTCATAGGAGCTGAGGTCTTTATGCTTTCCAATGGGGCTCGTGCTGCAGGTTCTGGAGTCTTGGCAAGTACACACCTCTTATAGCACCGAATGTACTCTTTTCACATCTCTCTCCATGTTAGTCCAGAAGAACCGTTGTCTTGCTAGTGGAGAGTTCTGACTTGACCTTGCTGTGCTGCCAAATCATGAACTCCCTCCAATGTCTTGTCCCTTAAACTCGCTGGCTGGCAGCACCATCTGAAGCCTCTTTATTTTGCTCACAGGGTCACTTCTCTCCCTGTACAGGATTCCATCCTGGACCTTGAGCTTTTCCCAGTGCTTCAGCATGGCCAGCGACCTGGCATCCATACCATGTCTCTCTCGTGTGGAAGGACGTCTTCTGCGGACAACGAACGGCAGGAGTCTGGAGACCCCTACCTACACTGCAGTCAACAGGACAGCCCCTATCTACTTGCAGGACGTGATTCGATCTATACGGCCTGCTCGACCACTCTGCTCTGCAGCAGCAGGGCGCCTTGTACCCCCTCCTACCCGAGCAAAGGGATCACAGAGCTTCTCCACCCTAGCTCCCCAGTGGTGGAATGAACTCCCTGTCCCTCTTCGAACCTCTCCTTCACTACCCATCTTCCGCCGTGGTCTGAAGACTCATCTCTTCAGACTATACCTGGAATAACTACCACCACTCTGTATATTTCACTCTAAATCCACCCCTCCCCCTTTCATGACACTCATTACATGTTCCCCCATCCCAGCACTTTTTGGTAATTTGTCCTAATACTGTAGCTTGTTCTTCTGCCTAGTTGGCTTTGCAGAGGTTAGATCAGAATAGTGTTCACTGCGTGAACTAAACTTTGTTCTTGGCAAGAAATAGCTGGACAATATAAGTATTGTATCTTATTGTACCTGTGTTTTGTAGTTGTCCATGACCATGAAATGTACTTTTTGTACGTCGCTTTGGATAAAAGCGTCTGCCAAATAAATGTAATGTAATGTATAAGTCTGGAGACAGTGGGATCCCGAAGTTGGTGATCTTCCAGCTCATGCAAGGTAAGTGAAGGTAAGGTATCTTGACCTGCAGGTTGCAGCTGCTGGACATGGTGGACAAGGTAAGTAGCCCTAATCTCTGCAGTATTCTCCCAGTCACTGTGGTGCAGCAAGACAGCCTTGAGTTCAGATGAACCGCAGGAACCTGTTGTGTCTGGGGCAGACTCGGGTTGCTGGACCACCTGAAGATGTTGGATTCCATGTCTGAAAGCATCCTGCACTCTGTCAGCTTCCGCACCTTCTGCTTCCTGCACTAAGCTACTGTAGGGCTCCTGAATGAAATGCCTGCTGATGGAAGAGGTGAAGGGGTCACGGCTGAGCGCGTCTGCCACAACGTTCTTCGGACCTGGAATGTACTTCAAGTCAAAGTTGTAGGACGACAGCTTGGCCACTCATCTCTGTTCATAGGCATCAAGCTTGGACTTAGTCAGTATATGGGTGAGCGGATTGTTGTCTGTCCACACTGTGAAGTCGTGCCCTTTCAACCAGTGACTGAACTTTTTTGAGAAGCTCCACTTCCCGGCCATGAACTGGAGACGATGGGCAAGATATCTCTGCTGCGACTTGCTGAGGTTTTTCTAGTAAAGGTGATGGGGCGTGCCTTATCCTCTCCAGCAGGCAGTTGCGATAATACCGCTCCGAGTCCATCCAGAGACACATCCACAGATAAGATGAAAGGCCTTGAAAAGGCCAGGACGAGCCAGCACAGCACAGTTGAGAAGCTCAGTCTTGAGCTTATGGAAGGCTTCCTCACACGCGGGGATCCAATCTGCAGCGGTCAACTTCCTGAACATGCCAGCACTCCTCCCAGCCTGACCAGTCCGTCCTTTCCTCTTCTGGCCTGCTGTTAGAGTGCATGGAGGCTTGGCAATGGCCGAACACCCAGGGATAAAGCTCTGATAGAAGAAGACCATGCCCAAGAAGGACTTAAGCTTCTTCACAGAGAGAGTGCAACCGTCCTCCTCCATTAGGGCTTCTCTTGGCATGTTAGAGATTACATCCACCTTAGCTGGATCCACAGCGACACCACTCTGGTCAATGACATGACCAAGGAACTTGACTGATTTCCGCAGGAAATGACATTTCTTTGGGCTCAACTTGAGATTACTGACTCTCAGCTTCTGGAAAACCACCTGGAGCCTGCTAAGGGCTTCCTCTTCAGTGGGAGCGAAAACCAGGAGGTCGTCCAAATAGCAGAGCAGACTGGTGAAGTTGAGGTTGCCAAAAATGTTCAGCATCATTTGCATAAAGGAAGCTGGGCTGTTTCAGAGCCCTTGAGGCATCCTATTGTACTCATATAAGCCAGCAGGTGTTGTGAAGGCAGTGCACTTTTGTCTTCCTTGCACATGGGGATGTTGTAAAACCCAGAGGTTAGGTTCATGGTGCTGAAGAAGGCATTGCCTCCGAGTGCTGCAAGACAGCCTGCTTGGTGAGGGAGCGGATGGGCATCCTTCAGAGTCCGAGCATTCAGCCACCAGAAGTCCGTGCAAATCCTCAGTCCACTATCTTTTTTCCAGACTATGACTAGAGGAGATGCATACTCGCCGATGGATTTGCGGATGATCCCCTTCTCCTCCATGTCTGTGAGTGCTTGCCGGAGCTGTTGGTAGTGGGCAGGGGGCACTCTCCTGTACGGCATGTGGAATGGGCGGTCATCTGTCAGGCGAATGCGGTGTACAAACCCTTCTGCTTTTCCAAAGTCAAGCAAGTGTCTGGAGAAAATGTCCTCATACTCTTCAACAAGCTCAACAAGCACTCTCTTAGAGCAGAGGCTGACATGGCATGAGTCAATATCAAGATCGCTCAAACCTAGGTTGGAGAGCTTATCTTTGAAGTATTGTCTGTGGTAGTTGGCCTGATGACCTGTTCCAGCTTCCTGTTCTCCATCTTACAGGAGCCCTACTGGATGTCGAGGTCTTTCACTGCAAGACAGAGGACGGCGTGTAGCACAGTGGGTAAGGAACTGGGCTTGTAACCGAAAGGTCGTAGGTTCGATTCCCGGGTAAGGACACTGCCGTTGTACCAGGTACTTAACCTGCACTGCTTCAGTATATATCCAGCTGTATAAATGGATACAATGTAAAATGCTATGTAAACGTTGTGTAAGTCGCTCTGGATAAGAGCGTCTGCTAAATGCCTGTAATGTAATGTAATAAAGACAAGGTGATACATCCACCGGGCACCCACCGATCTCCCCACATTGGTGTGATGACTCATCCAACAAGGATGTCTCTCAGTCTGGCCTTAGAAGTGCAAGGCTCCACGATGACTGTGCTGCCTGGAGACACTGGTACATTGCAGGGCAGCCTGCCCCACACTAGGTGTTCATGCTGAAGGAGTAGTGTAACAGCATGGGGCAGCTTCACAGTGCCGATCTTGTTGGGAACCTCGTCTCCCCTCCATTTCGTGATACATGACATCATATCCAATAAATGCTCATAATCAAGAAGCGAATGCTTGCACCCTGCAGATATGAGCTTCCAATAGTCATCATTACCTTTCATGACGCATATTAGGTGTTTGAGGACGTTTGAGGATGATGAGCTCATTGCGCTGACCTGGTACTACTAAAACAGGGACAATGCATTTCACTCTGTAGATGTTCAGTGTCAAGTCATACATACATTTGGGATGGGTCTGCTTTCCTCCACAGCCAACTAGCACAATTCATTCTGCTGGTTGAGCTTCTCCCACAAGAGCTCCAGCTTCTCTCAGTATACATTCTGCCTCCTCATTCAGAGTGCAAGCCATGGATCCTGAATCTATTATGCCCTTCAGTTCAACCTTGTCATTCACTGCAACCTGAGTGTAGAACTCACTGAAAGCAGGCACCTCTGCTGATCCTTGAACCACGACTTGGTATCCTGCTGCAACCTGCACATTCTGATGTGTTATTATGCGATCCAAGAGATTGATTAGAGTATGCATGCCATTCACATCAATGGCTGGAATGGGGGCCGATGCTGGTTGGCAACAAACTGACTCAAGACCTGGCTGAGCAGCTTAAAGAGATGCTGGCGACTGTGTGAGCTGAGTGGTGGGCACTGGTACTGGACAGGGGGATATTGGCACCTGGGAGAGCTCTAGAGTGAAAGCAGTGGTTGGAGCTGGAATAAATTGGGCTGCTGTGGGTGAAAGCTGTGGAGTGAGGGCTGAGACTGGCGCTGTGCTGAATGCTGCTGCAGGTGAGACCTGCGAGGCGAGCCCTGGAACAGAAGAGAGCTGTGAGATGGGACTGACCTGCACTGGTTGTGATGTCTCCATTTCCTGTGACATGGCTGTCTGGATGTGGCTGACTGTATGCCTCTGTGGGGCTTGAGAACTGGCCTGAGTGTGTGCCCAGTGTTCACGCTGGAAGTTATCAATGCATTCTTGAACCTCACCAGTTGTCCATTCTTCAGCTGCCTTAAAGCTGAGCCTGTTGAAGAGGATGGGGTCTGGACAGTACTTGATGAACATCATTGACACTTCACGTTCTGGATCCTCAACACTGCGTGCCTGCCTCCATAAGCACTCATCGCTACATCAATAGCATTGTTTATTCTGATCCACTACTCCATTACTCCTTCACGTTGCAGTAACTTGGTGTTATAGAAGTCAGCCATCGGCATGGAGGAGTAAGTCAGCTCACTGAAGAGCTGTTTCAGGATGTCAAATATCAGTACGGGAGTCTGAATGTGGTCAAGTGAGGGGCTGTGGTGTAGTGTGACCTTCATTTCATCCTTTCCCATTAGCCTAGCTAATATCTCTTGTGACTGTTGGTGTGTCGATGTGTTTCTTTTCACAAAATACATCCCCACTATTTCCTCCCACTCACGGACAGACCACTTATCACTGCTGTCGCCCCTGAAAATTGGTGGCTCCTTAACATCTGACTGCATGACAAATTTTACCCCAGAAAAGTTCAACTCAAAAGGTCTCTGCTCTGAATTACGGACCTCTGTTGACACAGACTCACTGTTAATTTTGTCACCCTGTAGCTGGGCTGTAATAGACTGACCAATCTGTTTGGCTAACTCTGAGATGAGAGTACTCAATTCAACATTAGATGCTGTCTGTGGGGTTTGCAATTCACATGGAGGGACCTAGACACGAGTGGAACAAAACCTGGGGGTTCTCAACCCACCCACCTTAGGTGTCTGGACCTCATCTTTGAAAAACCACCCTCTCCCAAAGCCCACATTGGAGTAAACCTCCCCTTCAGGAACTCCAGTCCCCTCTGAACTAGCTGCTGGTTCCATGACAAATACACAAGAATAGAAAATTACAAATGTATACAATCACACACTGTATAATAATTCACACTTTAGTATCTTCACTTGACTCTTAAAAATCTTGATTGGACTGATCAATTGAGATGACATCGATGCTTGTTGAATCCTGAAGGTCATGGCACCAATGTAACCGGTGTGTTATGCCAATTGATGGTGATTCTGCGTTGTGTTCTGGCATTGTAGCAATAAAGAGGCAGGAGGCAGTAATGGGTCTCTGGGTCTTTACTGAAGATCTGTGATAAATACAAATGCACACAAGCTGTGTGTGTGCGACAGACTTGGCTCCCCTCTTGTTCAGTTGAAAATGTTTTTTTCGTTTTCTTTTTTAAACTACTAGTTACAATATGGTATAATCTAATAACTAATTTGACACAAAAAAGATCAATTGCATAGACAATTACAATATGAATCACATAAAAATAAGTATGACTATGAATAGTCAAACACCAGACATTTAGGATAGCAGGGTTTCCGCCAGTATATTGCAAGCCCGGTGGCCCGCCGGGCCTAAGTTGACCCCCCGCCGGGCCTAAGCATCGGGGAATTTATATATTTTTTTTAATGTATTTTTAAAATGTTTTTAAACTACAGTTACAGTGGGGCAGCTCGGTTGAAAAGCTCACCAGCGACATCTGTTGGTTAAAACATGAACACAATAGGAAAACAGCAGGTCTGAGATCAGCGTTATTTACCCTCATTGTGTGTAGAGTGACATTCAACCTTTTTACAGTCTCTGCATTCAACACGCTTCCAACTATCACAAGCTAACATTACCTAGCAAGCCACCATTCCTTATTTAGTAGGCTAACTAACCTTGTTACAAACTGCGTTACCACTTCATCTCGTCGGTAAGTACATTATTTTTATATTAACTTAAGCAGTGCGTAGGTAACGTTAAACTAGTAGCATGAATATAACATTCAATATATTGTAACATTACATGACTCATTAATTGCCAACGAAATGACGATTTCACTTGTTTATTAATAACGTTGGCTTGATGACATTGATGTGCACGACAACGTTGTCATAAAAATTTTCCCGACCGTGAAAACTGCCTGACTTGTTTACATTTTGGGCAGATGTGGCTACAGATAGTAAATCCATCGTTGTTTCCGTCCCAGCACTTTCGACACAAGTAACATCGGAA
Organism: Anguilla anguilla; assembly: GCF_013347855.1. Taxonomy (NCBI): domain Eukaryota; kingdom Metazoa; phylum Chordata; class Actinopteri; order Anguilliformes; family Anguillidae; genus Anguilla; species Anguilla anguilla. The sequence goes on from NC_049207.1 coordinate 29,764,451, forward strand.
AAGTCCTCTTTTTTCAAGTTTTTTGTAGAGTTCAAAAACTTTGATATTATTTATTTTAATTTAATTTAATTTCTTTTGTTGTTGTTGAAAAAATAGCATTCCAAGACATTGTTGTCAGATTCTTTGTAAGACTCTGCTATGCTGTAAATAGTTGTTGATTTTTTTAAATGTGTGTTGAATAAATGACTTATTTATAACAACATTTACATTACGTCGTCATATTTTCAAACCTCCAGTCAGCTTTTAGCACCGACTTAATGTAGGGCCCTATGGAATCTGTGTTATAGCTTTTTTAAATTCTCAATTCCGTGATTCCGTCCGTGATTCTGTTATCACAGAAACTATAGGGCCCTACCTTAATGCTGCCATCAGTCTGTCGCTGGCCCACACCGGGCCCCTGTCAAAAAAGACACTTGGCCGCCGGCCCGCGCCGGGCCCTGTCAAAAGATACTTGCCACCGGGCCTAACAACTTTTCTGGGGGAAACCCTGGATAGAAAATATGAAAAATAACAATAAAAATAACGAATAGACAATTGATATATGTTGCACTGAAACTCAATTAGGTAACCAGAAAACCCATATTTCATTACTTTTAACAAATAGAAAAATAGAAAATCACATTATCAATTGACATTAACATTAAGTTTAGATGCACTAAGAATTACAGGCAATACTGTAGTGTTACCATAGCAACCACACCAGCTAGACTCAACTTATATAGCTAAATTGGTGTAAATGAATTATAAGGCTATGAGTCTACAGCCCTTCATTGCACAGTAAATAGATTCAGAAACTAATATTTTCAAAAGAAACATTTAAACACAGGGAAACATCTCCACACCTGTGATAAATACAAATGCACACAAGCATCAGATGTGTGTGTGTGTGTGCGACAGACTTGGCTCCCCTGATAGAAAGAACAGAATGAATACAATTAACGAGGATAGACCGTGAATACGGCAGAGTTTGTTATGCTAGCTAGGTGACGAACTCAGTATTCTAACATTAGTCCATTTTCTCCAAAACGAAACTCATTAAAAACTTGGGCTAGTGATTTCAGATCTCGACAGGATTTACACAGAATCAGTCGGATATTATATAGAACAAATTACAACAATAAGATCACGTTCAAATCACAAATCACAACTTTTATAAACATTTATCATGCAGAGTTTGACTCGACGCAGCCTACCTCTTGTTCAGTTGGAAACGGTTTTGACCCGCTCACGCACGCATGTACCTACGTAGCCTTGCAGAACACGTTCACGCACACAAACCCCAGAACACGCACAAGCAGGAGATTCAGACCCAAAAGGAGAGAAATTATGAAAGGGAATGTTTTGGTGAAATACATAAGCTATGTTTATATTAACCTGGGGCACGTTCAATCTGAAAACGGTGTGCACTGTTTTGCTATGGTTTCCGGGTTGAACGGCATGTTTACTCGAAGCGGTGGGAAACGGTGTGCAACGGGCTTTGAGGTACGTTTTTTGTCGTTTGGTGGGTGTGCTCAATCAGCAGTGACATGTATATAAACCCCGCCGTATTAAAAAGGCAGTGCGCACAATGGATCCAACTGAAGTCCTTTACAAATGCGTCCACTGCAGCTTGGTGTACGTCGTTAGAAGACATTAGAAGACATGTTTGTCGTAAGTATTTTATAGTATTAAACACGTATTTAAAACGATTTCATCAGGCTCCGAAAATTCTTCGAAAAGAACGCAAAGAATGGCCTTCTCAGCTGCCATAATTGCAACGCTTGTGTAACACAACAGGGTGTTCAACGCACCACCGTTTCCGTTTAAATAAACTTTTTGCTACGTTTTGTCGGGGCTGAACACGCCCCAAGTTAGGTGACGGAAGTTACAAAATCGTTTGCAACTAAGGACTGATTATAACAATATAACCTACTGACTGTTTTATTAAAAGAGGACACTATTTAGCAATGTGGGACAATTTCTAATGAATGTGTAGCTTTATTGATACAGAATTTGTTGGGAAATTCCTACTGAAAATATACTATTTCATTCATGTTTTATTTAAGCCGCGTTTCCACCAAAAGTACCTGGAACTACTTTTCAAGGAACTAAAAGGTTCCTTCAGCCCATTGTTGTCTGCGTTTCCACCGCGGTCTAAAGTCCCGCGAAGATTAGGCAAATTAGCCCACTGACGTATGACCGCAGGAACTAGGGTCTAAATTAGGTTCCGGGGTCTTTATTTTACCCCCAAAAACGTCCCTGCTCGGGGGGTAGTACTTTCCAAAAGTACCGGAACCTCTGGGGTGGGGCGCAAACGCTGAAAATTTCTGATTGGTCGACTACTTGTAGTGTTTTATTTCAACCGCCATGTTTAAAAATCTGCAGCCGCAAACCGATTTATTTTCATAATAACTTCAAATCAAACTTTGTATGTTATGCGGCGCAGTGTCCTAGTTTTGGTTATAGCCTGCCAACGTCTTGGAATTATAACGTGTGCTCTTCCGTTCTTTTCTTGCTTTAGTATTCGTTTTATAAAATGCTAAGCATTCGTGCTGGGACAGCATATTACGTACCAAAACATTCAAACGGATTAATTCGGTTGCTGAATATTTTCTTCCGGATTTTCTTTGTTAGCCCGTTGTAATTGACTCAAAACGTTTGATGCAGTTATGTGAGGTATGCGGTAGTTCTGCGTAATTCACATTGGTGATACAGTAAAAGCAAATTGTAAATCACCTTCTGCACTTTTTGTCAGGGTAAAATAACAGGTTAATTCTAGTAATCGTCCCTTTAGCTTTTTCAGACTGCCGTAATTTTACTCTGCCATTCTTCAATTCCACAAAAACACCAGGAAGACTATGAACTAATTTATGGTGCATGGTTCGCATCTGGAGGGCACACTTCGCTGCTCGGCTAGGCTGTACCACTGCTAATTTAAATTTTCACGCAAGTCCGAGTTTTGGTTCTATTCTTGTCATTTTGCGATTAGCCTATATGGAATTGACGATGAGAAAGTAATCAAACAGCAAATAGTTTACAACGTGTGCATGTTTTCTGCTGTTGTTGCCAGTTATATTGGAAATGTGAATGCATTCTGTCGCTTCGGATGTCAAGACATGAAAGTGAATGTTCGCATAAAAACATAATGAATGTGTTTGAGAGGATATATAAAACAGTTACAATGACTATTGGCCTGTTATATCCTATTTGTTGCATAACAACGGTCCAAGTTCAACTACCAACGACAGTTTTGCTTGACAACGGTAAAATATGCCCAAACGGCTGCAGAAGAATATTTCAATTCCAGGTGATTAAATCGATAAAAATCAATAAATACAAAAGTAACCATATATAGTCATTGTTGGTAACCTGTTGTATATAAGTGGAATAAACCCCTCCGGGCTGTCCCGGTTATTAGAAAATAATGTAGGCTACTTTGGTGGTAGTATGGGGTTACAGAAGAAATCATAGGACAGATGGACCGACGACAATGTCGCTTTTTCATACGTCAGTGGGCTAATTTGCCTAAACTTCGCGGGACTTTAGACCGTGGTGGAAACGCAGACAACAATGGGCTGAAGGAACCTTTTAGTTCCTTGAAAAGTAGTTCCAGGGACTAAAAGTTCTGGGTACTTTTGGTGGAAACGCGGCTTATTGCTCCTGATCACACAGATGAGAGGGGCTGGTAGAGCACGCCCCGCTTAAGCGGATCAATGCTGTCATTGGATAATCGCAAGCACACAGCCCAATGGCGAAAATAGTTCAACAGGAGTATATGCAGCTTCAGCGAATGGTAAGTCTGCAACATGCTCAGAGCTGATTCAAACGAACGAATCTTTACATGGAGATGAGTCAGTATGATTCACAGGGCTGGCCCGTGGCATAAACAGTCTATGCGGTTGTTTAGGGCCACAACGGGTGGGGGGGGGGCACACAATCCAATGTTTATCTAAGATAAATAACGTTATTTTCAAAATTACGTCATTCATCCCCTATTGCGGAACTAGCGGTATTAATTTCTAAATGGAATGGCAACCGAACATTTCATAACAATGTAAGAAGGATTTTACCAAGCGAACCCCCCCCCCCACTTGACAGATTGGAACAGCACCCCCCGCGCTCAAAAAAATTGAATGCTTTGATGTGAGTAATACTTCCAAAGACAGAACATCTCAAGTTACATGTTGTCACTGTTTACTGTAAGGGGGAACAGCATCTATAACCTGTTGGCTCAAAGGTAGTTTGCAAATAGCCTATTCTAACTAGCTCAATAGCTAATGTTAGCTAACGCTTATAAAGGCTATTTAGATGATATCTTGTACATAATAATATTATGGTTTCATATCTCAAGTGTTGTTTGATTATAACATATGACAATGAAAAGTACTGCCATACAGCTGGGCTATTTAATTTTGGGAGTACCCTACAGCAGGTTTGTTTTCTAAATCGGTTACGCCATTGTTCACACAGCACTTCTGCCAACTAAACAGTTAGCCTAACAAGCTAAGCTGTTTGACTAAAAAAATATTTTAGCAACTTGCTACTCCCAGCTCATTTCTCCCGTATTGTGATGGCATTTCTGAATACAGGTTGTACTGAAAGCAATTTCTTATCGTCAGATCGTACATTGTGCTGCAGGTAGCCAGTGGCACCAGGATGGATCTGGCAGCCGCTGGCTTGCTATCAGGCCTCTATCACTCTGCCGTGATTCAAACAGGTGTGCACCCTTAAAATCAGCCTTATATCCATTTGCATAATCAAAACAAAATTTCCCATGTGAAATAACAGGGTTTTCCCTAGGTTTTCAGAGGGCTTAGGCGCTCTCAGCTATATTTTGGAGCAGCGTTTTTTTATATATGAAAAAACGGTTTGACCAGCGGTTCTCATCAGAAAAAGACGTTACATGTGAACACAGCCTAACTTTGTTTAGCTACCAAGCCACGTTAGATACTAACGTTAGTTCGAGGTAGCCTATCTTTATGTAACGTCAACTAACTAGCTTAGCTGGCTAACGTTGTCATAAACTTTTTCCTGATCGTGAAAACTGGATTACTTGTTTACATTTTTGAGAGATGTGGCTTGTGGGTAAATCTACCGCTGTTTCCGTCACGGCACTTTCGACACAAACAATTCGGAAGCGCTATCCTAAAATTTCCTTTTACTGTGAAGAGTGCCTGACCCGCAACCGTAGTAATGTGTTAACACGGCGACACAATTATATCGAGAAATACCATCTTTGGGGAAAAAACGCTATATTCTGTAAATGCATTTAACCTACCATGCATAAAAACATAAAAACGCTCGTCAATCACCAAATTCTATTTATGGGGGTTTCTTCAACTAGGAGCACTTTTGTCCTTGTGAACTTATTAAAAAAAACTTGTTCAAATCACACTTACCACAGTCTCATAAGTTTATCTAATTTGTCTAGTTTTAAGGTCCAAGAGAGGACGCGCTGCCATCACAAGATAATTTGGTCATTTTTGACATTTTTTCTGACCCGTAATGAACAAATGTCATTTCCACCACAACTAAATATATGACTATTATTTAAAAATAGTATGACATATGTTGATACCTTTTTACAATTATTATACATTTGCGAATTAAATTTATTAAATGTCACAAGGACCAAACGGCTTAACGTACATCCACCACAATCTGAAATATAATGTTGGCTTGGGTAGATACTGTTTTGAAATAAATAAATTGTATTATTGCATTAAGTAGAGTATGATCTCCAAAATTGTGGAGAAATGTTTAATGTATGGTTGTAACTTTTTGAATATTTTCAAAAAATGTGTGCGGTGATGGAAATGACAGGGTGCTGTGGAAATTACATTGTGTTGTGGAAATGACAATTAATGAACATGAATGTAGAAAATATTAAATTGAAAACAGTAGAAACATTTATTTGGAACATTTTTGTTGAACTGTCGTGAGACAAAACTGCTTTTACAATGCAAAATAATGGCAAGGCAAAAATGTACATAAGCAATGATACATCAAAATTACATCAAATAATTGTGAGAGTTGGATGTATATTTTAAAAATTTGAATTGGTCTCTTAGATGAACATTTGTGTATGAGTTACTGTATAGAACTTTAACAACACCCAGTGGAAATGTACCTCATACTTTCAATGCATAGTGTGCGTAAAATGTGTGTGTGTGTGTATGTGTGTGTGTGTGTGTGTGTGCGCATGTATCCCAGTCTTCCATTATGCAGAAGATGATTCACAATGATAGTACATCTTTGGACTTAAGCATTCTGAGCACTCTAGTCTGGCCCATTATAAACAGTTGTGTGGCTGCACATAATGTGTGTGTGCGTGTGCGTGTATGTACGTGCAGCACATGTGTGTGTGAATGTCTGAATGTGATTAAAGGCCAAATCTAATCAAGGGTTTGACAAATTTCTTTCCAGACTGACACTGGTGCCGTTTGGTCACTGGTACAGGCTCAGGGATAGTCTTATTACTTTCACGGATTAATACCAGATGATGTCATCTCTCTCTGGCCAATAGAATCGATTGTTACCTATAGACCAATTGTTACCTATGCGGCTCATTGTTATAACAAGAGCACTGCTGTAACCATCAATATCTTGAATGATGCCCAGGTACACATCTCCGTCATAATTGACGGCACACCACTGATCTATAAGTCCCTCGTGTAAGTCCGGAATGTGCTGCAGACCTAAATTGTGGGATGTGTTAGGATGTGATGTGCTGGTTGAGGGGCAAGCTTCCTCCCATCTTGAAACATTGCAGTTTCTGGATTTAATTAATATATAAACATAGTATTACACATATCTATTTTTACAATCCATATTTGTGCCTTATCAACATAGATAGCTCGGGTTTATGTGTTAACACAATGCCTTTCTCATTTCCACCACACTCTTGTCTTTTCCACCACAGAGGGAAATGACTGTGGTGGAAATGACATTTCTACAGTATTTTGTGAAAAACTTCAAGGTAGCTTGACATATTAGCTTTAATTTGATAGCTAGCATATGATGAATGCAAAATACACTTATTTAACTTTAAAAATCTATCCTCTTACAAACTTTCATGAAGGTACAGCATGTTTGGAAATGACATACAATAAAAATATTGTCTGTTCAAGCAATATTTACCTTGATTTTTCTTCAGTAGCTGTACATGAAAATGCACATCTCCTCCATATCAGACATGTGCTCCGTTGCCACTGTCTAGTTCCTTAACAACCACCTAAACAATCTCTCATACAGACTTTTTAAAGGGAACATTGCTGTTGCGGAAATGATGGTGATACTGTGTGGCAACTGTATTTTGTGTAAAAAATAATATTGACAACTGTCTCACATTAAATACTAAAATGTTTTTTTATTATTTGAGTATTACTCAAAGGAACTGAGTTCAGGAACATTAAATGTTTTCATATAAATTATATTTTTACACTTTATTTTCATTGTTTAATTTTAAAAGTCTGGGTGTGGGACAAGGGCAAAACAGTGATATTGAAGCCTATAAGGCTGTTGAAAAGTAAGAAAAAATCATAATGGACACATGGTAAAAAGTTTCTAAGATGGTTTTATTGTTAATTTAACAAAGAGAGAGGGAATTGTACAAAATTATATGTATTTTAAAAAATATGACCAAAGGACATGAAAGTGCTTGTAGTCTAAGAACCACCCTTATAAAGAGATCATAGCGCGGAGTGTTTAAAACCATAAAGCCACCTCTCCGTTTTTTTTTGTCAGTGCATCACCGTTATTTTTACATTCATTCTGATATGTCGCCTAAATGCCTTTTTGCGTTCATTCGGCTGAAGGCGCTCCGCAAAAGCACTTAGGTGCTGCGCCTTAAGCTTTTCTATGGTAGAGAAAACCCTGAATAAGTTTAGACCATATATCAAATGTTGCCTACCTAAGTTCCTTATTAAGCTATGCCTGTTTAGCAGACCTGGATCAAATACAATTACATTTTGAAATACATTTACAAATGAAATACTTTGTATTTGATTTATTTAAATTATTTCATGGAAAATACTTTCCCAAATAGTATTTAAAAAATACATTCCTTTAAATAAATTCTTTCCTAGGAAACCAAATACTTTAGTATTTAGAGCCTTGTAAAAATACATTAAAATACAAATACAATTTTAAAATATTTTGAATTATTTATGTGATAGACAACATGCAACATTGTAGGCTTCATACTGAAGGAGGTATCCCAGAGTTCTTTGAGCAGTCTTTGGGACTGGCCCTCGATGTGATATCAGCAAGTTATAATACTGAGGGCACTCCAGGGGAAATACTCCAGGCTAGGGGTTGAATTTGGATGATGGGCAAGGACAGCCTATGCTGACAATTTTAAACCCATGCACTGCCTCTAACAGACCGTAGCCTAAATGCCCATACATGTCTTTGCATTGAGGGGATGGCAAACTCAGACTTCTTGATGAGCTACTTTCCAGTTTATTTGTGCCCATGCAATCTTTTTAAAGTTAGTGGCCTTTTACTGTATTTTCTCTTTTCTGCAGTCAGAGTGTTCAACAGCCATATGTACAGTTCCATCTTTTACATTTTGTAAGGTTACATACTGATAAAACAGGATTCAGCCGTGCATATTCACTACCAATTAACTCCTTTGCGCATCATTTTCAAGTGAGAATTACAAGCTTTCCATCAGTACAGTAGTCTAAAATATCTAGGGGTCCAGTAACATATCCAAAAGCTCTCCAAAAATGAATTAAATGCTTTTCTTCCATTATAAAGCATATAAATGTGCCCCTTGTGAAGGTTTAAGATGAAACATTGATATCAGATTAAAAAATAATACAAAAACATTATCACACAATGTGGTACAGTACCGAAATGTGTAATCGTTAACTCTACTCTGCAGTGTGTCATGTTTTCTTGTATGGGGATGGGAAGACATTTAAACAATATTCAACCATCTACCACATTTTGGCGACGTTCCAGCTTTCACGTCATATCTGATGCATGAAACACAAACACTACTGAGCTACCAACGAACGCTTACGTTACAGAAATATCCTCATTTTAAAATGCCACTAACGTATTTAAAGACCCCCCGTTTCAAAAATAATATATAACCGAAATATTTTGGTCAGTAATACTTACATAGTGATGATGAAATGTTATCTGTGTTCAGTAGATAGAGACAGAGAATCAATGCTGTTTTTCTCCTCTTCTGACTTACTCCAGAAAAGCAAACATATGGCTTAGCTATGCTCAAAAGTACTTAGTAATATAGTAATATTTTCCAAGAAATTACAAAAATCATCAGTAACATTTCGCCAGGTTCAGTGTCTTTTACTGCTACCACAGAGTGAATACGTAAGGCAGCGATGATGAGAGACAACTTTAGGTTATGCTGGGCAATAAAACGCTATTCCAAAAGTAAAATTAGACATGTTATACATCTTTAGAAAGCTTATTCTGTCACCTACTGAAAAAATTAATTGTCAATCAAGTCAGATTGTACTAAAAAGTGCGACAACATCGCAAACAACGTGTGGTATTACGCACAGCTATTTTGGAAGGTACCCAGGCATCACAAATGCACATATATTTCACAAACAGATTGTCCAAGACAATATATGACCACTCAGTCTCAAAAGGGACATCTCTACACGTAAACCAATGGTAAGGTTGTATATTTATTCAATATTTAGTCCCAGATATTGACAGTAGAATGACATGGTATAATTTTTAACAAAAGTTGTCTTATTTATTTCGTTATTCAGTGAGCAGCGTTTTCCCTGCTGTATTGGCATATCTTTGGTTTACCTTGTTGCTATGACGCAATACAAATTTTTAGTGGTGAATGAATATTTTTATGAATGCCCAGATAGACACTATTGTCCAGTGTGTCATGGATGGTGAGTGTAGTTGCAGATGAGACTGCAGGGAGGGGGTGCTTGTTAAATGAATGACCGGCGCGACGATGGTGGCACTGCGAAACTCCGTATTCGGCATAGTTGTCATGTCTACTAATAAAACTAGAACACAGAGTTTGTGTTTTCAACTCATAGGAGCAATGAATGTCTGAGTTGAGCAATCTAGGCACGCCAGCGTGCAAACCACTTGGGGGCTTGCGTGAAGGGGTTAACACTGGAAATAGGTACAATTGGACTGGGGCCGTCAGCAGCCACTTGACGCATTCTCATCAAAATACTGTCTTCTAATTAGCTAAAATGCTCAACTTTACGAGCTGTTCTCACATATTCTGTGCTTTTCAAGTCTTTCCAAAGCTTGGTGCATTTGCACATGTTGCACCAATATGTTGTGAAAATATTTTCTAATAATTCCATTAAATCAAATACTTTGTATTTGAAAATTCAGTATTTTAAATGTTTTTTTTAAGACATATTTGAAAGTAATTGCATAAACGTAAATGCTCCTTAAATGTATTTTCAAATATATGTTGTAATTTAAATACTCAGTATTTGTAAATGCTGAATTTCAAATAATTTCTAATTAAGTATTTAAAAGTAATTAAAATACTTTAAATATTGTGGCAGCCGGCCGGGGGAGGTCCGGGGGCTGGTCATTGAGAGCCGATACATCCCGCTGGCTACACCCACGAGCCTTATATGGAGTTCCGGCAGCAACGAGAAGCACCTGTATGCCCTTGGTTACCTGAGGGTTCAAGTTATGAAAAGGAACCACGGATTTTAATCGGGGCAAAGTACCGAGAGGGACACGCGTTGGTGGAGAGTGTGTTGTGTAAAAAGAGAATTTGTGATTATCCTTTTGTGACCTGAAATTGACTGAGAACCTGTTTTGTGTACCGACCCCTTTTGTTGTGAGAACCCAAATTGGTTTTGGAACTTTGGATTACGAACTTTGACCAGGAGAACAGAATACGGACTTTAATTTGATTGCCTGATTCCCCTCCCCGCTGTTTGTAAGTTTCCCTAAATGAACTGTATCTTTGTTTGTTGTTTCGTTATCAAATTCGGCTGCGTTGTTACCACAACACCCCTGTTCCTGCTACAATATTCATCTGACCCAAGTCTGCTGTTTAGCCATTTTAGCTGTCAGCAAGGTGAGGATTAAGTGAAATATGTTTAGTTTTCCGAACCCAGCAGTTTTAACCGTTAACACCCTTGTTTGATGTCTGGCACTTTGAATACCGAACACAAGTGCATCAACTGTTAAATCTCCTCGCTTACCCAACATGTTACCCAAATATATTTATTTAATTTAATTTGGTACTTATTATCCAAGATATTAATTATCAACCAAATTGCCGAATTCACTGATAGGCAGAGCAAACTGTTTGGATCATTTAATCGTAATCGTAAATATTACAATACATTTCCCATCAGTGGCGTCACTAGGGTTGGTGTCTAGTGACACCACTGATGGGAAATATATTGTAATATTTACGATTACAGGATACATAAATGTTTCGATCCCCCCGACCTGTTGTTTTTACCTCTTTTGGGGGGGTCCAAGTCTTAATTAGGGGGGTCAGACCCCCCCAATCCCCCCGTAATTCAAACCTTGACGCAGACACACAGATTCACTCCTCAGATGGTAACCCCCCAGTTCCTGCTTATCTCCAGGCTATGCTGGCTGAGCACTTTGAAGCTTCCTTGGGCTGAAAATGGCTAAATAGTGAATTTCATGTCTGACATCGCGATAGCATTTTGGCTGTATTGACAGCAAAGTTTTTTCATCAGAATATGCCCAGAGCTGCTGGCTATCTGGTGCCTGTCTTTCTGCCATGACCTAAATGGTTTGCGCCGTTAAAATCAGCCTTCATAGCCATTTAAAGAAGCGACACCAAGTTTCCCTTGTGAAAAAAGTTTAAGTCACTTAAATTGAAAAATATCGCAATGTCCAGGTTAGGCTACCAGCAAAACGTGCATGTCAGTCAAAACTGCATTTAAGGTTGGGTACTGATTTCAATGTAGGCTAACCCCGCCTGTAATAAACTACAAGATGATAGTTTATTCTGTCAATATAGCCGACCTGTGTTCTTCTGGGGCTTTTTCCATTGTGGGCATTTCCATCATGATTTCTTATTATTTAGGCCTATTAGGTAGCCGTGCAAGGCTGATCCACGGATAGCCTGACATCGGTGGGACTTGTGGGTAGCCTGTGAGAACTACCAAAGATGGCCAATGGATTAAGAAAAATCTACAAGAATGTCTAGACTAAAAATTGACTGTATTCATTTATACTTGTTTCAAGTGACCTGTAAATGGTTAGCTATAGACTAACGTTAAAGTTTGTAGGTAGCCTTTTATACAAACGGTGGTGGTTGGTTGGCTCATTAAAGTGACTGGCAAAAACCTATAGTGACGATTTTACTAGCAGCATCTCTGTGGGACAAAAAAAGTATGCATCTGTGATTGAATGACCGTCAGTGTAGTTGGTGGTAACCAAGTGTTAACCGATATTCTTCTCTATGCTACGGTGCTATGAATGAACTAACTGACTTAGCTGGCTAAAAAAGCGACCTAATTTATTATAAATGCTGACCTGCCAACCTGCACGTATTTTGTGTACCAAACACGCAATTCTTGGTCAAAATACGCAGGTACGAAATGCCAGCTGAAACTACGCAAAAAAATAAATAATAAAAAAATATATATTATTGTAATTTAATTACGGAAAACAACCAATTAATACAAAACAATACCGTACATTTATTCGGTACTTAAACTACATCCCTCGGATTGAACCAGACCTTGTGCTTGTGGTTCTGTAACCCCTCCCCGACCCACTCAACATCCACTGATACGCAGTGGTACTTTATTATCCATCGAGGCGTAACGCTGCATTGCTGAGGTAAAATGGGAAGTAATAATCAAGCACAAAAATGTGACCGTAATGTTAACATATAAACCGGTAAAACGTGTTCGGTAACTTTACAAGATGATGCATTTCAAGGGGTATATCCTAATGAGATAAATTTGTGTATATAGTTAGCCGTAGTAGTAGCTCGCATGCAATTTAGCTTTGTTACGAGACGTGTGAATAACTGATGGAGTAATTTAGCTGCAGTAACTCAAACGCTACGGAGACTTCCTGTTCAAACTTTGAATCGCGCATGCTCTGTTGGAGCAAAGTGACCATTGCAAAGGTGTTTGACTATTGACTGCTAACGTAGCAAATAATTAAAGTAATAATCTCGAAGATTTTCATTAAAATAAATGTCTTTTAAGTCACTATTTATCGCTGCATTGGGTAACACAATGGTGATTGAGCCTATTTTTATATTAATTTATACTATCATTATTATCATAATTCATGATTAAAAAACTTGGTGTCTGTGGCGACATTCCCGGGAAAAAATCACAAGCGGCGCACAGTTAGTGATGCGTTTTTCATCACCCATCAGTGGTTGGTCCGCCAGAGAGGGTAGGCGGAACTAACGCAACAGGCTCGCTCTACAACTCACTTGTGTGTGAGCGGCGTACTGTTTTTTCCGGTGTCTGCATGCGTTACAATAACAGAGAAAGGGGGGGGGTTGGGGGAGTTATGGAACCCTAAAAGGTTTTTGTGTAACATGAGAGATCATATTATTTGTTGATGTAGATTTCGTATTACATTTAATGACAATGTAACTTTACTAAATTACATAGCTATTTGCACAGCTAACGCTAGCTACCGGACCATGTCAAGAAAGACAACATTAGTTTAGACAATGTTGCGCACAGTATCCATCTCTTCTTTTTAAAGTTAGTGAGACATGAATTTACTTTCAGGCTGCTGAGTTGCCATAACATGTTTGTAAAGCTGCTTCTGTCTACGGGGAAGATAAAGTTCTATATAATAATATTTTTAGAATATCGGTATTTCAGATAAACTTCCGCTTGCTTTGTATCTCCACTCACTAACGGTTCTGTCTTATGCAAGTTAAAATACCATCTAAAATAAAACTGATTTTGCCTGTAACAAAAATATGTCTAGGTTAGACTACTGTAACGCCCTGCTTTCTGGCTGCCCTAATAACTCGTTAAAGAGTCTCCAGCTTGTGCAGAATGCAGCTGCTCGTATCTTGAGCAGAACTAAGAAGTATGAGCACATTACACCAGTACTAGCGTCGCTTCACTGGCTACCCATTAAGCATAGGATAGACTTCAAGGTTTTGCTCCTGACTTTTAAAGCTCTGCATGGACGTGCACCTGTGTACATATCGAACCTGCTCCTACCTTATAAGCCCACAAGGTCACTCCGATCTCAAGACGCAGGCTACTTGGTAGTCCCAAGAATTTCCAAGAACCTAAAAGGTGGTAGGGCTTTCTCCTACAGGGCCCCACTACTGTGGAACCAGCTTCCAATATTTATAAAGGAGTCAGACACAGTCTCAATATTTAAATCTAGATTAAAAACGCACCTCTACGCTCAAGCTTACAATCAGTTGTGGTCTGGAGACAGGGTGCGAGAAGCCTGTAGTCATAGAGCTTTGTAGGTGGCAATCCTTTCCTTACTGTCACCTGTCAATCAGCTGTGACCCAACTTTACATGGGCTGGCTCTTGATAGGCGGGTATGGTTGTCTACCCCTCATGACTGCATGGGCTCTCCATCCCTGTCCTAGTAGATATGCAGCCATATTCTACTCCTGGCGGGGTCCCCCAATACATACCACTGGCACTTACTCACTGTCTGCTATATTGAAAATTCCCTAATTGCTGTTTCCACCCTCTTCTCCACGCTGCCGGCGGGGCTCTTGCCCCAACCCTCAAGAGTGCTTCGAGAGTCGTCTGGTCTCCCCCACCTCTGCGGTCCAGCCCCTCCTTCGTCATTGCCTCCACCCTGCCCACATCTGCCGCCACCTGCTGTTCCCCATCACCGCCACCCGGCCCCACCCATCATCTGAGCCACATCACATATCATATCTTCTGCATAAACTGGCTGACATGCTGGTCACCAGTCGGCACCCTGAGCCGACCAGAGGAGGATGGGTTTCCCCCTTGAGCCTGGTTCCTTCCAAGGTTTCTCCCCATCTGCCACAGGGAGTTTTTCCTTGCCACTGTTGCCTTAGGCTTGCTCCTGTGGGGGTTTAGGCTAGGGTTGTCTGTAAAGCGTATTGTGACAACTGTTGTAAAATACGCTATATAAATAAAATTTGATTGATTGATTGATTGATCATATCAGGCAACGTTGCGTTAGCTAGCTAGCTAATGTAATTAACACAATCTAATGTCGGCTAACAATTAGAAAAAAACGCTAGCTAACGCTACCGACCGGGACCGACCTCGCAAACCGTCTGTCAAATGCAATGCTACCTTGTTGCAACGTTGCAGTGTAGCTAAATTAAGGCCAGTTCAGATCAATGATTTGCAACGAGACTGGGTGCAACTTGCAAAATTCCAAGACGTCTGATTGTAAACGTTCTAAAACTGCACTTGGCAATTTGACAAGGACGGTCTTTTAAAACCTCAGGGCAGGCAACGGCTCTGCTACTAGCCAGTTCACACCGCTGCAATTTTCTCTGCAACATTCTAAAACCGTTTCGCCTCGTTGCGAATCATTGATCTGAGCGTTACCGTTATTTACATTGCCATCGAGTTCATCAATATATTATAATGATCGGAATAAAGCCGGGGTATGTGGAGCAGAGCCAGGTCTGATTTCTGAAGACGTCATGCAGGAGAAAACTAAATAAAAGAATACGGCAGTATGGATTAGCATTGTTATTATTTTATTACGCTTCATCATATGTTCCTTCAGCCTTTATGCCCTTTGTTTTTGTTTTATTCTTCTTGTTCTGATTGCTAATTTAACACCCAGCTCAGCTTTATTCTCGAACAGTTTAGCTAGCAAAACCAGAAACACCAGGGGTAACATTTTGCAAGGCAGTTGTTTCAAAAATACCACACAACAATCATTCACGAAAAAGACTGCTTATTGTGCACGAGATACATAATTGCACAAGCCACAGCGAATCCCGCAAATTCTTCTCTGCAGTGCAAAGATGTTCATACCGGGCAAAAGGTGGATAAAGAACGTTTGCAGAAATTGATCATCACTAATTCTACCCCAGGTTTGCTATGGCATTTTAACCCGGCTCGGCAGTGTAAAGACAACGAATGAGTATGTACATAATGTTACTTTTATAACAACCGTTTTTTATTCAGTAAATAGTGTTATAGTTCGCGTGCCAACTGACTGACGTCACACAGGCGACACTGGTTGGATCCGGTTGGATCTATGGGAAGTGAGGTCCAAAAACACACCTGCAATTACCGCTTCTCACCATTGGCACCGCCATAGAGAACGAAACTGAAATCTTCGAGATTGTCACTTTAATTATAATGAAATATTAATCATGAAAAAATTGTTTTAAACAGGTGTACTCAAACTTTTGACCTGAAAGTATATCATAAGCCCAGTGCAGTGCAAGTGATATTTTAGAATCAGGTCAAATTATACAATTTTGCCTGATCACTTTAACAGCCAAAACTAGAATTATGAAGAAAGGCTTGTGTGTGCGTGCAAAGCGAAGTGGTGCAAAAGCATGTTGTGGCAAACACGCCTGCCACAGGCCACCGAAGTGGCTTTTCTTGGGGCCCTCCAGCACAGAGACACAGGGAGAAGATGTTCAAACAGTCCAGATTTATTTCACGTGGGTTTGGCAAGATGGTAACAGCCAAAGTGAGCAGATGTAACCCAGTCATGACCGAAGCTCCCTGGTGTGGGTGGGGATGGCAGATTTAACCTGTGCGCAGTGATTACCTCACTATGCACAGGTGCAGCCACTCCTGTTCCTGGGTCCAATTAGCCTGGCCAATTATCTAATTCTTAACCAATTATCCAATTGGCCAGGTCTAATTAGCTTGACCCAGGGCAGGTGTGGCTGCTTAAACCAGCCATCCCCACACCACACATGTGAACTCAGCGTTACACTGACTATTGTGGTACTCAAAATATTTTCCTAAGGTTGGCAGGTCTGTAAATGAGTCGCTGTCGCTAACTGCAAATTACTGGGCAGCCATTACACTGTGCAAAAGAGACAAGCTGACCACATTCACATGACATGTCACGTTGGCCAATCGGAGAATTAACTATGGGCCATGGAAAAAGCGCCGTTTTGAGAAGGCAGTTTACCTTGTCCTACAGTTCATTGGATTCGATACAGACTTTTCCATGCTTTTCCTTCCCAGTAGCCAGTGGATTTTTGCTCTGTATTTGAGATCAAGTAAGAATTTTTTATTCAGCCAAAATATTTTTGTGTACAAGTGTAAGTATATTTCATTTCCAGATGTTTGTAGCGCCGATGTGTTTCTTGCTAAGGTTAGAGGTCAGTAGTGGTGACGTCTAAGTACAAGTATTTTCCAAATCGAATGAAAATTACGAGTTCTTACACTTGATAAGTGTAGTCCTGCACGTGTACTTGGAGGTGTGTTCTTACAGGAATACAGAACACAAGTGTACAGTTTAGAATACAGCCTTTGATATGGAAAGGCTTGCATCGATAGCCAAAGTTGCAGAAACGAATATGGCGTCCAGTGCACTACACCTCTCAATTTTCCCATAGGCTATAATGGAGCCTTTTTCTGGCAAACAAATGGATCTACAGTCCCATTTTCAATCCAGTTATACCCATAATACATATAAGAATACATTATATTACTGTACATGATTTTATATCAAAGTTGCGTTGTTTTACTGTGCAGAGAGTTCAATACTAATCTGTCGTTGGTTGTATTGAACATGTGACGATCACTATGATGGATTGACTACAAAGACCATCATGAAGACCTTGAATGAAATGAAATTATATAACACCACGTGAAGTAGTTGGATCGAGCTGTGATGTCTGTCAACCCAATCCAGTGGTACACAAGCTGTGGGTCGCAGGAGATATCTATTGGGTTGTGTAATCATTATGTGGCCGAAGTCATTTATTTTCCTGAGGGTGACCCACATAATTCTTACTCTACATGGCACCAATTAAACTAACTGCGTATAATTGTCCTTGACACTCTTGCTTGGCTAGCTAGTTCGGTCGACCAGCCAAATATGCTGACAGGCCGTGGTATTGTGTAGGCTACAGCAGCAATTCAATTAGGCAAGTATGGCAAAAGTTAATTCATAACAAATCAAAATGTTATTCTGTGTACAAATAAATGCTGAATAGTTAAAACACATTTTTGTGACAGGAGCCAGAAAACCAGGCTTAAGCGCAGGAAAGTTGATTTTGAGTTTTCTATAGCATATGCAAGCTGAGAAACAGAGCTTCAAATAGATGTATCATACATGGCGACTGGACAATTATTGAGGAAGTTGTGCTGTTTTGAAGTTAGACATTTATACTGAATGGACTGCCAGAAAACCAGAGATTTTCACTGCCAAAGATTGACAAGGGATTCCCACACTTTTGTGACATATTTCCTTAGCAACCATGTCTTTAAATAGATACAAGTTACACAAAATTGCATTGTGGTGGTATATTCTACCTACAGTGGGCCAGAATTATAATAAAAATGAAGAAAAAAGGCTGCATATAATAAATGACACAGATAATAATATATATGTTATGTTCAAACATAGGAAAACTATATACTTTCATTTCAATACATTTACTCTCATGCTTCAATGTTTTTTTAATTAAGTAATCTAATTTTTTCTGAAAATTATTGGTGCCATAATTATTGGCACCCCTAATAATTATTGTAAGTAAAATCAAACAAAATGAAATTGGCAATACAATTTTACTTAATTTAGTTAATCTCAGTCTAAAGGAACTATATTCTGTCATTCCATCACTTCCAGTTTCACTAGAGAATAAAAATGAGGTAACAAGCATAGAAAATCCCTTTGTCATCCATCAGCATGGGAAAAGCCAAATAACTGTCAATTCAGAAGAGACCGATGGTAATTTACCGTCACAAGTCTGGTAACGGGTACAAAAAAAGACAAACGGTTAAACATACCACTTAGCACTGTAAGGGCAATAATAAAAAGGTGTAAAACATATGGAATGGTTGCAAATTTGCCAGGAAGAGGAAGCAAGTGCATGGTGTCCCCATGGACAGTGAGGAAGATGGTGAGAGAGGCCATTAATTACCCAAGGATCACTGTTTAAGAATTGCAGAGATTGGTTTGTTTCTTGTGGTCAGCAAGTCTAAAAAAACATTAAATGGCACCTCCATACCAACTAACTCTTTGGAAGGGTGGCACGAAGACAGCCCTTACTGAGCACAATAAACAAAACCAAGAATCGGGAGCTTGCCAAACCTCAATCGAATTATGACTGGAAGAGAGTGCTATTGTCAGATGAGACCAAAATTGAACGTTTTGGCCATACACACCATCAACATGTTTGGCGGAAAAAGAGGAATGCAGGAGAAGCACCTCATACCTACGGTCAGGTGGGTCATTGATATTTTGGAGATGTTTTTCTGGCAGTGGTCCTGGGGCACTATTTTAGATCAATGTCACAATGAATTCAACAAAGTACCAGGAAATTTTGGCAGAAGATTTAGTTGTCTCTGCTAAAAAGCTAGGACTTAGTCATAGGTAGATTGTCCAGCAGGACAATAACTCCAAGCATACATCAAAATCTAAACATAAATACTTAAGTGAAATCAACATCCATGTTTTCCAACGACCATCTCAGTCTCCAGACTTAAATTCCATCAAAAACCTGTGGTCTGAACTGAAGAGGGGGGCTCCATAAGCGCAAACCCAAAGATATCAATGATTCTGAAAAGTTCTACATGGAGCAATGGTCAAAAATCCCTCCAAATGTGTTCTCTAACCTTTTCAGAAATTATAGGAAAAGACTCATGGCTGTCGTCTTTGCCAAGGGTGTTTTTACAAAGTATTAAACCAGGGGTGCCAGTAATTGTGGAACTTGTTTTTTGGGGAAATATATTTTTATTTAAAAAATGTAAGACTCTGGTTGATTCCAATGAATCATTAATCAACCACACTCGTTTACACATGTTGGAAAATAAAGCTTATGTCAATAACTGTATTAACTTTTAGTTTAGCATTTTTTGTGCATATTTATCAAGGGTGCCAATAATTCTGGAGCCCACTGTATTTGATGTTGAATGCCAAAAAAAAAAAAATTTTTAACTGCTTAGAAATCAACTTTAATGTAGGTTGAAAGCAGAAGTTGGGATCCTCACTGCCTCTTGTTCACACCCACTCAGACTTTGAATTAATTTATGCAGGCTTAGTCACACCCCTCCCTTGAATAACAATGATGCCTTTGACAAGCTGTCAATGGCTGCTCGCCTCACCAGTGAAAAGAATAGTACTTTAAAGAACACCTTCAATGAAGTATGTTGTTCTATGCCGCTTTCGCTTTGTTTGTTCGCCTTTCTTTGAACGTTGCGTCATCTCACTCCTGTTCACCGTTGAAGATATCTTTCCAAGATGGATAAGATCTTTCTCGTCCTCAGTTAAAGATGCCATGGAAAGCCTTATATTATAGATCACGTCTGGGACAGTTTTAGCATGCAAGAGTTTTCTTTTCCCTTCTTCGCACATTTGCAATCAAACGCAAGAATTTTCCCCATCTCCTTCTCGCTATCGGCGTTCACAACATCAACTGAACTCAAAACTTTAGCTTCCTCTGCGGCGACAACATCTCGGTCATCATCAGAAAACTGTACGCTTTCGTCAATGTCTGTATCTGATGCCTCTGATAAACATCCGAGACATCACCTCTATCCACAAAGTAATCTGTAACCATGTCAATCCATTCGTTCTTGTCGCTGGCACTTTTTAAATTCAGCTCGGTAATTTGGCGGAGAGCTTCAGCCACATTACCAGCGTTATCACACATGATAGAATCCCCCGAGACACTCGTAATCACTCGTAAAAGAGTAGACTAGATTGTAAACAACACAAGGTATTTCCTGACTACTTATGCAGGAATGCCATGTGGAATGGTCATTAATATGCATGTCCCCGCCCATTGTCCTGCCCCCTCACAACAAGCAGACGGAGAGAGAGACGAGAGAGAAAGAGAGTTTAATTATTTATTTCTGGAGAATCACCTCGTGCAACTTAAGCCTGGGTTCATTGGCTCCTGTCACATATATTTTACATGATCACGCAAATGCCTGCTTTAATGTTAGCTGGTGCTTCATTCTGAGACAGCACAGATTCTACCTAATTAACTTGTTTTTTGCTCATACAACTTAAGTTAACAGCTTTAGCTAATCGTTGTGATCTGGTATTTTTGTGCTTTCAACATAAAAATCTGTAACATTATTGAAATATTGGCTGTATTGAAATATTAGCTGGGAAACTGGGGCCTCTGCTGTTCTCCATTTACAAAATATCTCTTGGTTCATTCATTAATTCACATGGCATCTCTTATCACTGTTATGCTGATAATACACAGCTCTTCTTCTTTTTCCCCCCCTCTGCCATACTGGTCAATGAAATAATATCTGCAAGCCTGGCAGGCATCTCGACATGGATGGCCAGGCATCACCTGAAGCTCAACCTCCACATGACTGAGCTGCTGTTTATCCCTCACAATCCCTATCCCTACTACGGGAGCTCTCCAGCACTGCCAATGGTACCACAGTGACTGTATGTCACTCTGCAAAGAGCCTGGGGGTGATCCTGGATGAACTCCTGGACTTTAAAAAGCACATCAAGGCAACCCCACGGTCCTGCTGACTTCTCCTGAACAACATCAGGAGGATTCGACCATACATGACCAAGTACTCCTCCCAGCTGGGAGGAGTACTTGGTCATGTATGGTCGAATCCAGGCTATGGTAATCTCCCATCTAGATTACTGCAGCTCCTTCCTTGCAAGCCTGCCAGCCATTCAGCCGCTATAGCTGATTCAGAACGCTGCTGCCTGTCTTCAACCTTTCCAAGTTCTCAGATGTCACTCCTCCGCTGAGGTCACTCCACTGGCTATCGGTTGGCACCAGGGTTAGGTTTAAAGTCCTGACCCTGGCCTATACTGCAGCCAACAGGACAGCCCCCGCCTACCTACAAGACATAATTCAACCCTATACACCAGCTTGACCACTCTGCTCTGCTGCAGCAGGGCGACTTGCACTCCCTGCCATCTAGGTGAATGATTTTCAGCTGTCCCAACCACGGAGCTACTCCACCCTAACTCCCCACTGGGGGTACGGACTGCACCTTCCTCAACGAACCACTCGGTCATTGCCCATCTTCCGCCATGGTCTTAAGATGCATCTCTTCAGACTGTACCTAATTATCACTACTCTTCAGGGCACTCCCAATCTAGGATCCCTCTTATCACTTGAATCCTTCTAAGTGGTTCCTGTAGCACCTTCATGTTACACTTTTATCTCCATCCAGCATTTATATTGCACTTGTATCATTAGCTTGATGTTGCAGCTTGTCGTCATGCCTCCTAGTTTTACTTACCATAACTTTCTGACCTAGCCTCTGCTAATGCTTACTGTGTAAACTGGACGTAATGTGTCCATGGCTATGGATAACTGTTACATAATGATCAAATCAAATTTTATTTGTATAGCGTATTTTACAGCAGTTGTCACAATACGCTTTACAGACCACCCTGGCCTAAACCCCCACAGGAGCAAGCCTTAGGCAACAGTGGCAAGGAAAAACTCCCTGTGGCAGATGGGAAGAAACCTTGGAAGGAACCAGGCTCAAGGGGGAAACCCCTCCTCCTATGGTTGGCTCAGGGTACCGACTGGTGACCAACATGTCAGTCAGTTTTATAGGGTTTATTACATTATAAACCCTTTTTATAGGGTTTATGATGTGGCTCAGATGATGGGTGGGGCCGGGTGGCGGTGATGGGGAGCAGCAGGTGGCGACAGATGTGGGCAGGGTGGAGGCAATGACGACCGCAGGGCTGGACCGCAGAAGTGGGGGAGACCAAACGACTCTCAAAGCACTCTCAAAGGTTGGGGCAAGAGCCCCGCCGGCAGCGTGGGGAAGAGGGTAGAAACAGCAATTAGGGAATTTGCAATATAGCAAACAGTGGGTAAAGTGGCAGTAGTATGTATTGGGGGGACTCCGCCAGGAGTAATATATGGCTGCATATCTACTAGGACAGGGATGGAGAGCCCATGCAGTCATGAGGGGTGGACAACCATACCCGCCTATCATGAGCCAGCCCATGTAAAGTCGGGTCACAGCTGATTGACAGGTGACAGTAAGGAAAGGACTGCCACCCGCAAAGCTCTATGCCTTCAAGCTTCTCCCAACCTGTCTCCAGACTATAACTGATTATAAACCTGAGCATAGAGGTGCGTTTTTAATCTAGATTTAACCCCTTAGCGCACATGCCAAATCTTGCCAATCCTTGCCCATTTAGGGAGTACCCTATTTAAAGCCTTATAACTCCAGATGTGAACACCACAGAGACTTGAAAAATGGCTTAAATTAAGCAGGGCATTTGTACAATTTACAATACAAATGCAGATTAGTTTATATTCATAATTTTGGAAGAAATAAAGTGCCACAAATGCAATTGTCTAGACAAAAAATCAAAAATGAATTTGCACTTTTTTAGTTTGCAAAGAAATACTGAGAGATTGCATATATACAGCAGGTTAAACTATACATGTGCTGGGTCAAAAACTTATTGACCACAAGTTCATTAAATCTAAGGGTGGATATTTAGAACTACTATAGATTTATGAAGCAAAAACTAAGCAGTGTACCCAGCGTCTCCAAATCTATCCAAAATGTCTAAATTATGCATTGCTGTAAATCACAACATATTCACGTATTTCACTGCAAATCAACTGTTTTGTCTGTTTTGCAACTCACTGTTGCATCATTTTCAAGTGGGAATTACAAGCTTTCCATCAGTACAGTGGTCTAAAATATCCAGGGGTCCAGAAACATATTCAAAATCTCTCCAAAAATGAATAAAATGCTTTTTGTCCATTATAAAGCATATAAACGAGCCCCTTATGAAGTTTTAAAATGGAACATTGCTATCAGGTTAAAAAAAAGCAAAAATATTGTCACACAATGCGGTACAGTACCTAAATGTGTAATAATTAACTCATGTATGTATTTCTATACCCTGTACTCTCATATGTTTTCTTGTATGGGGATGGGACGACATGAAAACAATTTTCAACCGTCCACCACGTTTTGGCAATGCTCCAACTCTCAGGTCATCACTGTTTCATGCTTCACAAAAACTATTACACCACTAACTAACGCTTACATTACAGTGTGGAATATCCACATTATATAATACCACTAACCCATTTAAAGACACTCGCTTTCAAAAATAACATATATAACCGAAGTATTTTGAGCAGTAAGACTTACGTAGCAATGATAAAATCTTATCTGTTTTCAGTAGATAGAAACAGAGACAGGAAATCAATGATATAGTTCTATCCGCTCCTGTCTTACACCAGAAAACGATGTCAGCTAGGTCTATCAGCAAACATATGGCTTAGCTATGCTCAGAAGTCCTCAATAATAATATTTTTCAAGAAATTCCGAAAAATTTGACGTTTCGTTAGCGGCATCTTTGTTTTACTGCTACCACAGAGTGAATGCGTAATTGAATGCAATGATAAGAAAATTTCCGGTGACGCAGACCTATAAAACGCTATTCCAAAAGCGGAATTAGACGTGTTATACATTGTTAGAAAGCTTATACTCTCACCTACTAAATAAATGAATTGTCAATCAAGCCAGACTACTAAAAAGGGCGACAACGCCCATGTGGTATTACGCACAGCTATTTTGAAAGATACCCAGGCATCACAAATGCACGTATATTTCACAAAGCAATTGTCCAAGACAATGTATGACCACTCAGTCTCAAAAGGGACATCTCTACGTGTAAAACCAATGGTAAGGTTGTATATTTATTCAATATTTAGTCCCAGATATGGACTGTAGAATGACATCAATGACATGGTATCATTTTAAAAAACTTTTCCTCATTTATTTCGTTATTCAGTGAGCAGCGTTTTCAGTGCGGTATTGACATATCTTAGGGCTATTGTTGGGTTTATCTTGTTGCTATGAGGGAATACTAATTTTTTGGGGGTGAAAGAATATTTTAAACGCCAAGATAGACAATATTGTCCATTATGTTATGGGTGGGGGCAGCGGCGCCCGCAGGATTCTCGTTCATGGTACGCACAGTCAAAAAATTGTGCCACGCACAACCTACAAGTGGGAGCAGCTCATTTTCGGCAAACGTAGAGGAACCATCTAGGCCTATTGACATAAACAGAAGTGAATGAGAGCGCCTGGAGCACGAGAGAAAAGGACAAATATGGGATAGTGTGACAGACTGCACTGTGAAACAAGCCACGTTAAGAAATCGGTTGATTGGAACATACCTTAGCCTACTTTATGGTAGGAAAGGACTGATCCAGCCAAAACATGATTTGGCTCTCATTTTGCCATAGTTTTGAGTTAATAAACTCAGCCGTGCGTTTTTTATAAAATGTTTTCTTTCTATATTAGATCACTTAGATGCCAGCGAGCTAACTTGCTAGCACTGAACCCAATGACGGAGGGCTAGCATCCAGTGGCGATTCTATAATGCGGGGAGCTGGGGCGCCGCCCCCCTAAATGTGAAATAATTATAAAATAAAAATTGTTTACTCGTACAATGCGCCTGGTAGTCTGTCAGCGCCTGCCAGCATTCATTAAAAATTGGTTCCAAAATCAAATTGTATTTGGTTAATTTCTGTGTGATTATAGCCTACTTCCTGGGTGAAGGGCACCGGCCAAATGAGTGTGTATGTAAGTCTTTCAACTTTTGGCAAGCAGGTGACCTGAGGCTGCTCTCTAAATGGCTGCTTCAGATTTTCCACGGGCGCAGCTCTCTGCGCCCCAGACACTCCTACTTTTATTGGCAGACAATTGGTATTGTTTTTTTATGTTTTTTGATCTAATGTGATTGGACAATTCTCAACGCTATCTTTCATGTTCACGCCCATCATTAATATAACTACGGATGCGTGACTGTCACTCCTGCTCCTTAGCTAGCTGACAGGTACTTTCAGGGGATGGCAACTTCAAGTAGAACCGCGGAAATCAAAGAAAATTCGGTTATTTCCTTACAAAAACGCCCTTTCACAAGGCGTTCACTGGAAGAAAAAAGAGGATAAAGGAGCTTGGACCGGACTGACCCATTTTACAAATTCAGCAGCAGGCAAGTGATCGAGGACGAGCATGCACCTGGAGTGGGCTCTTGTTATGACAAACGGAGTTGGCTAGCTGGATGTGGTGTAAGTAATGCCTTTTATTGCTTTCCCTGTTTTCTATTTCAGTGTCGGCACCGAAGCGTTGTGGACAACGACGGGGGTACAAGACTTATAACATCTTTCTGAAAAATGCAAATGGCACGAAAGTAGCCGCAGCTGCGGTCTAGACAATAGTATGACACTAAATTTTTTTGGCAGGTTTAGCACTGCTGAACAGCTAGATGAAGGCTACAGGATTGGCATTAGAAGGCACAAAGAAGAGATGACAAAATCGACACATCCTATCCAGAATAATAGACTGTGTTAAATTTTGTGGAGCCTTTGAGTTGGCTTTGCGTGGCCACAATGAAAGCGAGAGCTCCAATAATCCCGGGATATTTCGTGGGTTGGTGAATTTTGTTGCCTCCTTTAAACTTCAGCATTCACATTCACATTTTGTCCACCAGATGGCAGCAGAAGGCTCTATAAATGACATTGGAGTTAGCTAATATTTTCCTACTTTTTTATGACGTCATAGAATGTAACAGTGGCAGTAAAAATGACTTTAGTAGTTCCATATTTAGAAATTGAGCTGTTGCCTGTTGGTAACTTTAGGTGATGTAGGTGAAATGGGCATTTTGTCATCTCTACATATTTTATATTATTAAGGAGGGCAAAATATGTTCAAGTAGTGCTACTGGCCAGTGTTTAAGCAACATTAGTGTGTTGTGTTGTTTTTAGATTTATTTATTATTTTATTTGATTTGATTTTATTTGCTGAGCTATGAAGTGCTGCTTCAGTTTGTTTGTCCCCCCCAAAACATTTTTATCACCAGCTGCCACTGCTAGCATCCAAGGATTTTAAACGCATTTTGAAAGAAACAATAAACGTCGATCAGATAAATACTAAAGCAAATGTGTTTCTTGGTCGCTAGCTCATTATGTGCAACAAAACAGTAACCCAACCCTGGTTTTACAAGTTTACGCTCTGATTAAAAGAATGAAACTCAACCTACCTTACAATGAAAGATTGACTCTCCTGGTCCCTGTTGCATCGAACTGCCACAAAACTCTCTCCGTATCGATTTCAAAGTCTTTATGAATACTCATTAGAGCCAACCCCTGCCCCCTAGTCGACTAAACCGTTAGTCGATGAGAAGAGTCTTAGTCGACCAAGTTTTCATTGGTCGGTTAGTCACAGGAAAAAAACCCCTCACACTCAATTCGGGAGCTGCGCCTTGTCGTTAAGAAGTGATTATTTTTTACAGTCTCTGGATTAGACTGTGTTGGGCAGGAAATCATCCAAAGTGTGGGATCAATTTCGAGCATGTAGTTAAAGGACGACCCCAAGAAGGTGAAATGCAAAGATGTGTTTGCAACGTAGGTGTTTTTTACTCTCTGTCTCGTAGCTTTAGTTCGGTCCCTGGAGTCCGGTTTGCTGGCGGACGTCCACTTGCCATGTAGCCTACAAAGAGGAGAGAAGGAACAGTTGCCTTCGTTTTGTTTGATAGGTGTTGTTCATTCAGTGTACAGCAGGGGGGGAATTTACTGTGGGTAGTTACTTTTTTTTTTTTTTTACTACCTACCCTACAGTTATTGTCCCTGTGTAGGTGGAAGCGGCGTTTTCCCCTTTTGGGACTCGCTGAGCGTTTGTCGGTAAGTGGTTTGATGTTTTTGTGTGGAGAACGTGGTAAGTAGCGGTCGTCTTGGGGGCACCTCCATGGTTCGAGGGGGCTGCCAGTCTACCTACTTGCGTGCGTAAATTCCCACCACCTGTATTCACACGAAGACTAGGGATTAAATTGTCTAGCTAGGATTTGGGGAACCTCCTTAAATTTTGTTTATTCCTCCTGTTAGTACACTGTGTGAACGGCGCTGGTTTGTTTTGTTTTGGTGTGCTCAGTAGCGGGGTGAGGAAAAAATAAAAAATAAACTCAGCCCACGTCGATATGGCTGCCAGACATTCAGATCCCAATGTCGCTGGGTTTCTTGATGACCCGTGTATAGATCATTTAAATAGGCTTAAAGTTGCTGAACTAGTAATGCTCACGGAACATCTCGGTGAGTCTGGGGTGCATCAGAAAAAGCTAACTAAGGATGCTTTAAGGGAGCTAGTGAGTAACCCAGGGTTTAATGATGGAGATGACTGAACCTCCGCAGTTTCCGAGGTATGACAAGCTGAGATTGCACTTGAGCTTTAAAAATTAGAATTGGAACAGAGAAAAGAGGAGACTCGTTTGCGTGAATTAAATCTAGAGGAAACTAGATTAAAGCAACAAAAAGCATGTGAGGACCACAAATTTGCTTTGAAGGAAAGATTAGAGGTGGAAAAACTGAAATTAGAAGAGAACAAATTGGCTTTAGAAGCAAGTAAACTGCAGTTGCTACGTGAGCAAAGACTTGACGCTAGTCATCTGGAGAGTGACGTTTTTTCTCCCTCTGGTGAGCAAAACTTTAGCAGGTTTAATATTACCAGTAACTTAAAGTTACTTCCTAGATTTAACAAGCGAGATCCTGACACTTTTTAAAATCTATTTGAGGGTGTAGCGGAAAATAGACAGTGACCTGAGGCTGATCAAATATTGATGTTGCAATGCGTATTTGTTGGAAAAGCGCAAGAGGCATATTCTGCTCTAACCCCTACACAAACCACTAGTTATGCAGAAGTTAAAAAAGCCATATTAAAAGCTTATGAACTGGTACCAGAAGCCTATCGTCAAATGTTTAGATTTTGGAAAAGAGGTGACAACCAGACCCATGTGGAGTTTACTAGGGAGCTGATTTTACATTTTTCTTGTTGGTGCACTGCATCAAATGTTAAGACGTATGAGGAATTGCGCGAATTGGTGATTTTGGAACAATTAAAAAAATTCAGTTTCCGAATCAATTGCCACACACATTAGTGAACGTGGTGTGCGTACTGCAGCCGAGGCTGCCACTTGGCTGATGATTATGCGTTAACGCACAAAATTGGTTGTAACCCCTGGTTTCGTGGTGATACGGGTCAGAGTGGCCAGCAATTTTGCCCTCGCCCCTCTGGGCAAAATGTGAGATCTGTCCCTGGAACTAATGGTAAGTTCGATCCAATCAGATTTTGTTATGCCTGTCAGAATAAAGGACATTGGAAGGGTGAATGTCCAATTCACGCATCTAATTTAAAATCTGGCCATACTCATGCGAGTGCAAATCCAAAGCCTGCTGTATTGGTAGCACATTCACAGTGTTCGTTTGGTTCATTTAATTCAGCCGAGACGTCCCCAATGAAGTCACAAAGTGCTTCCATAGATCGAGCGATTGAATCTGATTACACACCGTTTATTACAGAGGGCATCGTGTCTGTTGTAGGTGATTCAGTAAAGAAACATGTAAAAATACTTAGGGACACAGGAGCATCCCAGTCATTTGTCCTTGAGGGAGTGTTGCCTTTTTCGCCCTGTACTGCCACTGGTGACAGTGTGTTGGTTCGAGGAATTAGTTTAACCCAGCTAAGTGTTCCGCTACATGTTGTGAACCTGGTTTCAGATTTGGTGCAGGGCGAGGTGGTGTTGGGTGTGCAACCTTCTTTACCTGTGGAGGGTGTTGACATGATCCTCGGTAACGACCTGGCCGGTGGTAAAGTATGGAAAGATGTACCGCCGCCCTTAGTGGTGACGTCATCTCCACTCATGTCTGGGGAGTCGGACGAGAGCGCTCAGAGTTTCCCTGAAGTCTTTACGGCTTGTGCGGTCACTCATGCTATGAGCCGTGTTAACCCCGTACCTTCGGTTGACCGAGATAAGTCTCCGGTACCTCTCTCGGGTGATGATGAACACCCCCAGAGACATCTAAACTACTCCGTGTTTCAGGTGTTTCCGCACCTGATCCTGAAGGTGAGCTGGTGGAGCTCTGTGTGTCTCCTATTTCTTCCATTTCTCGTGGCGAGTTGATCACAGAACAGACAGCTGATCCTACGCTATCTGACTTATTTAAAATAGTTCGTCCTGAAAATGAGGTGACAGAGGCTTTGTCTGGTTATTTTCTTCAAGATGGTTTGCTGGTCAGGAAATGGGCACTTCAGAAAAATTCTTTCACCGGTGAGGGGGTAAATCAAGTTGTAATACCTTCTAAGTTCCGAGACCTGGTTTTGCGTGCGTCACATGATGGTCTAACTGGGCATCTCGGCGTTAGGAAGACCTACAACCGTGTGTTACATCATTTCTTTTGGCCCCGGTTAAAACGAGATGTATCTGCATTTTGTAAAGTGTGCCATACATGCCAGCTTACTGGGAAGCCAAATCAAAAGATAAAGTTGGCTCCGTTATATCCGATTCCTGCCATGGAGCAGCCTTTTCAACACCTTTTAATTGATTGTGTCGGTCCGGTACCCCGTAGCAGAAACGGAAATAGTTGGTGTGGGGGCTGCAGCTCCTCGTTTGCCTTGGCTTAACTCGTGTACGTCAACTTGCGTTGGAAAAACTTCCACAGGACTCCGATGTAGTAAAAGATAGAACACGCAATTTTATTCCACAGTTTGCATTATCTTCCTACAGGAGTATTCAAAGTTAAGTTCTCCAAATCTGTAAATCGTACTACGGTAAGAAAACCGTGTGGCTCGGTAGCTAATTGAGCTGCAACTGCACAACGTTTTTTACGAATCCAGTCCTAATTCTCTAAAGTGACGGTAACCTACGTCACCGTTTTAACTTCACAGAGTTCACAGAGTTCTTGTATTAAAGTATTATGCTTACATTCAACAATTAAACAAAATACATTAAACAAAATACAGACTGCGCTTCTTTATCAACTAAAAAATATATAAATGTAACTTGGCTCCCACATACCGGCCCCTAATTGTGCTCTTAACTGGAGACAATTACCCAAATATACAACATGTGGAGCCAAAGAAATTAAAGTCCTCCTGTGTAAGCACTCTTCTTTCTTCGTTGCTTGATTTACCGTTTACCTCATCTATTACACCGGGAGACAGACGTCATCAGCGCATAGCACCTAGAAAGAAAACAGTATAAGCACTGCCTCATTCAGCTTCCTGGAGGAGGCAAATCTTCGTGATGGGCCTATCCAGTGTGCTGGTCTTGGTCTTGATACGGACCTGACGTACCAGCCCAAACTTGTCTGGGACTGTCTGGATGACCTTTCCCATGACCCAGGAGTTGCGTGGTGCTGAGTCATCGACAATCAACACAATGTCTCCAGTGGCAAAGTTGCGAGATGGATGGGACCACTTGTGGCGCTCTTGCAGCTGTGGTAGATATTCTCTTGTCCATCGCTTCCAGAATATGTCTGCCATATACTGGATCTGTTTCCACCTCCTGCGTGCATACAGATCCTGCTTATCGAACAGGCCTGGGGGTAGAGACGGCTTGGTCTTGAGGAGCAAGAGATGATTAGGCGTAAGCGCCTCCAGATCATTTGGATCGCTGGACGCCTTGGTTATAGGCCGACTGTTGATGATGGCCTCTGCCTCACATAGCAGGGTGTGTAGGCCCTCCTCGTCAAGTGACTGTAGCTTCAGGGTGGCGCTCAGGACCTTCCTTACGGACCTAATCAACCTCTCCCAGACTCCTCCGTGGTGGGATCCGGTAGGAGGATTAAACATCCACTGGATGCCACTCTGACGTAGAGTGTTCTCGATCTTGGAGCTATTCCACTCTTCAATGGCTCTCTTCAGCTCACGCTCAGCTCCAACAAAGTTTGTTCCATTGTCTGAGCGGAGGATTTTCACTTGGCCTCTTCTAGCTATGAAGCGACGAAGAGCACTTATGAAGGAGTCCGTATCCAGTGAAGACGCAACCTCTAAGTGTATTGCACGAACGGCCAAGCAAGTAAAAATGACGCCGTACCTTTTCACCGTACTTCTTCCACGTTTCACTTCGAATGGGCCGAAGTAGTCCACTCCAGTGTTGGTAAACAGAGGCTTGTCTGGTAGGACTCTTTCTCGAGGTAGGCTGGCCATCTGTTGTTGCCCTGCAGCTCCATGTGAGCGTCGACAAACATGGCACTTAGATAGGATTCTTCGTATAGCCGAGTTGGCGCCAGGGATCCAATACTTGGACCGCAACTTGGAGAGCACATGATTGCGCCCGCTGTGACCCAGATTCTCGTGGATTTCTCTGAGGATCAGCTTTGCGACGTGAAGATCCTTGTCCAGGATCGCTGGCTGCTTTGACTCCTCAGGCATAGCGGCTCTGCTGAGTCTTCCTCCTACTCTGAGGATGCCCTCTTGGAGGACTGGATTAAGCTTGAAAAGGCTACTACTTCTCTTTACGCCTTCACACCTTTGAAGTGCACAGATTTCTTTGGAGAACGTCTTTCCTTGACAATAGCGAAGGATCTCCTGCTCTGCTTCTGTAAGGTTCTCCACAGTGAGCTTATGAGAGTCTGCACTCAAGAGACCTGCCTTGAAGTTCCTGATCTCCTTATTGATCTTGGATGGAGAGCGAGTAGCATTCAACTCTTTCCTCTTACGACACAGGCTCAGCAGAGTGCTCTTAACCTTAAGCATCCAAGCGACGGCCTTCCTAAGGCGAGTCCAGGAAGAGAAGTACTGTATGAACTCCAGTACTGCATCCCTCTGATCTTCAGCTGCAGTAGCACTGACCACGGCGTTCCTTACCTCTGGGTCCTCCGTAGTTAGGTCCCCAGGGTGGTCTGGGTTCTCGGGCCAGTCTTCTATAGGCTTGGTGAGAAAGTCCGGCCCTTGTAACCAAGTGTGGCTTTGGATGAATTTCTCTGCCTTGAGTCCCCTTGATGCATAGTTTGCAGGGTTCAGCGAGGTCTTAACATATCTCCACTGACATGGTTCAGAGATCTTCAAGATGGTCTCCACTCGGTTAGCGACGAAAGTGCGGAATCTGCTTGTTCTGTTTCTGATATACTTCAGCACAGTTGTGCTGTCTGACCAGAACACTGACTCTTGAATTTGCAACTGCAGTTCCGATCTCAACATCTTGTCCATGCGGGCAGCCATAGTGGCCGCGGTGAGCTCCATGCGAGGGATAGTCATGGGCTTGAGCGGAGCCACTCTGGCCTTCCCCATGACAAACGCACAGTGAACTTTGTTGCTGCTGTTCTTCAGTAGCATGTAGCTAACTGTCCCGTAACCTTCTTCGCTAGCGTCAGCAAAGTGGTGCAGTTGACTGAGTACTGCTTTACCAAAGCCTGCAGGCTTGAAACACCTAGGGACACTGATGTCCACTAGCTGGTGAAGCTCCCTCTTCCACGAGGACCACTCATGAGCGAGCTCATCAGGTATCGGGACATCCCAGCCCAGCTTCAGTCTGCAGAGCTCTTGCAGGATTCTCTTAGCTGAAAGCACGACTGGTGCTAAGATACCCAAGGGGTCGTAAACAGAACTCACAATGGATAGGATGTTTCTCCTGGTGGGAGCCTTGTCCGGTATGATGATCTTGAACCTGAAGCTGTCGGACTGGGTACACCACTGAACTCCCAATGCTCTCTCTATGGGAAGCGCATCCCGATCCAGGTCAAGGTCTTTAACCTCTGTTGCTCACTCCTCTTCCGGGATAGCAGACAGCACGGCCCTGCTGTTGCTTACCCATTTGGTGAGTCTGAATCCGCCCTTTCCACATACAGCTCGCAAGGTGTGGTACAACAACACTGCCTCTTCTTCTGAATGGACTGATTTAAGACAGTCGTCCACGTAGAAGTTGTGCAGCACCGTGTCGACTGCTTGGACGTTGGACTGATCTCTGCTGTCTTCTGCACATTTCCGCAGGGCGAAGTTGGCACAGCTCGGAGATGAGGCTGCACCGAACAAGTGCACCACCATCTTGTACTCCACCATCTCCTGACTGATGTCGCCGGATGTCCACCAGAGGAACCGGAGAAGGTCAGAGTCTTCATCTGGCACCTTCACCTGGTGAAACATTGCTTCCACGTCGGCCATGACTGCCACTTCCTCTTGCCTGAACCTGGTGATGACACCAAAGAGAGTGCTGGTGAGATTTGGTCCCTGAAGCAGCTCATCATTCAGAGTGGTGCCCTGGTATGATGCTCCACAATCAAAGACCACTCTGATCTTCTGTTTCTTGGGGTGATAAACCCCATGGTGCGGCAGGTACCAAACTTTACCATCGTCACGTCTGAGGTCTTTGCTGGGTACCTTCACGGCATAACCCTTTTCAATGATGCCGCCCAAGGATGCTGAGTACTCTGTATGGAATGTTGGATTCTTCACAAACTTCCACCTTAAGTTCAGAGCGCGCTGCTCAGCTACCTTACGGTTGTTGGGCATCTTCATGTCCTTATTCCTCAGCGGCAGGGCGATGCTGTAATGTCCCTCCACAAGTCTAGCTGACTGTGAGGCCATGTCAAGGAACTGAAGATCTTCTCTGGACATCTCCAGCTTCTCATCTTGCTCACACTCAGGGAAGTCACTCTTGAACTGCTGACTCCAGAGTTCATCCAGTCTGGCAACTGAAATACGGTTCGCTGAAACCTGTCTCAGCCCACATGTTGTACTGTGACCAGTGTCTTCCCAGAGAAGTCCATTGATGGTCCAGCCAAGCCGTGTTTTTACAGCATATGGACCCTCGTCAACACTGGCAATGACCTGCCAGGGTTCAATAGCCTTGGGCGCATTAGTTCCAATAAGCAGTCCTATCTCTGCATCTATTTTCGGGAGTAATACCTGCTGAAGGTGAGGCCACTTGTCGACGTCCTCTTGTAACGGAATGTTACCTTTAGTTGCCGGAATGGTCTTCTGGGAGTATGTATCTGGGAGCGCCATGAATTTGTTGCAGTCTAAGCTGCTTACTTCCAAGCCTGACACTATGTGACTGCTAACAATCTTTTTCTCCCCCATAGTCTTTAGTAAGATGCGTGTCTTTCTGCCTGTGAGGTTGAGTTCTTTCATTAGCTCCTCAGTACAAAAGCATGCGGTACTACCAGGGTCCAGGAAAGCGTAAGTTGTTGTCACCCTTTGGCCCTTGTTAGTCTTGACTTGAACTGGAACTATTGCTAAGATGCTCTCTGTGTTCTCAACACTTGTCACTCCACAAGTCGTTGTATCTGTATTCACAAAACCGCTTACAACTGACTCTGACAGTGTTTCCTCATCTTTGCATGACTCCCCTGCAGGCCTTACCTCATCGTTAGTAACATTGTTTTTGGCCTTCCTGTGCAACACTGTAGGGTGTGACTGCGTGCTGACTTGGCAGCGCACTTTCTCCTTACATGATTTACTCATGTGCCCCTGTTTCAGGCAGCTGAAGCACAGACCTTTTGCTCGTAAAAAGTCAATCTTCTCCTTATGAAGAGACCTTTTCATTTTCTTGCACTGTTCCATAGCGTGTTCTTCACCCCGACAAAAGAGACAGGGTTTGGAAAATGCACAGACTTGGCTGCCGGTGACTTTACTTTCTGGCTTAGACTTGAGACTTACTGCTTGGTTACTGGCGATAGTTGCAGCTGTGGTGAAACCTCTCTTGTTACCACTTCTCCTGTGCAACCTCTCATCCACTTGACCTTTAGTTTGGTTCTTAGAGGCAAAATCCTTTATGTCGCCAAACAGTGGGTGCAAGGCTTCCTTTGCTTGCTTATTGACAAAGTCCACAAGGTCGTTAAACTTGGCTCTGCGATTTTCCCTGTCCTGAATACCACAAACTACACTTCTCCACCTTTCCCTCAACTTGTACGGGAGCTTGGCAATGATAGCACGCATGTTCGCTGCATTGTTCAACTCTTCCATGTACTCCACATCAGTCATAGCATTACGACATCCTGTGAGATAGAAGCCGAATGAATGGAGAGCTTCTCCGTCGTCGGACTTGATGGTAGGCCAGTTCAGGGCCTTGTTGATATATGCAACTGAAATGTTGTAGGCATTTCCGAAATGTTCTTCCAGAAGTCTCTTGGCTTCACAATAGCCACGCTCAGGTTCCATATGGAGACAGCTCCTTATCAGTTCCCTGGGCTGTCCACTGGTGTACTGCTCCATGAAGTAGAGCCGGTCTTTGCTGCTCTCTGTTTTGTCCTCTACTCCGTGTTCGAACGCCCTTAAGAACAGCCGGTATTCTAGGGGTTCTCCCCTGAATACAGGAATGTTTTGAGGAGGTAGAGTAGACAATCTTTGCTGCTTAGTTAGCATTTCAGCAACATCTCGTAAAGTCTCTGGTGTCTCTGTCTGCAGCTGAGTAGTTGTAGCAGTTGATCTCTGGACATTGTGTCGAATTTCATTACTCTGCGCTACTTGCCTGTCTGTAAGCAAGGAACACTTTGGTTGCCTAAGAGCTAGCAAATCTACAGATTTGTTTGAATCCAAGTAGGAGTTAATTCCATCACGACTTGATGCTCTGGATGAGATAGGAAGCCATTCAAACTCATTCAAGATCTTAATTTTTGCATCAGATGCTGCTAAAGCAGTTTGAATGTCTAGCTCCTCTCTTTCTCTTTTTATTTTAGCTTCCTGTTCCTGTAAAATTTGTCTCTGTTTTAGAGCAGATGCTTGGGCTAACAATGTAGCTCTCTCCAATTCTGCCTTTAGACGAGTAGATGAAGCAGAAGATGATGCACGAGAAGAATGCACAGAAGCTACCTTGGAACCATGCCTTAATGCGGAGAAAGATGTGATGGATACGCTATCTGATGGCTGCACCTCTTCATTGCATTTTGTAGCTTCTACAATGCGTAAATGAGCCTCATCCATCCAAGCCTTAGCCCTCTCAGCAAAATCCTTAAAAGCATCAGCCTTGGGTTCAAACCAGTTAGCTTGATCTTTGTTCATTTCTTCCTCAGAAATTTGTTGAAGTATCCCTTTAACATTTGTATGCAATTCACAGAACTCTCCAAACAGCCGGTTGAACTCCACCATTAATTTGGTTTGAATTACTGTTAAGTTATCATCGTCACCGTCGTCCATTAATTGGCGTATTTGATTCATTTTACCAGTTAACTTAGCTAGCTTGGCCTTTCGCAAATTAACTGCACGTTGCAATTTTTCCTCCATTGCCTTAGCTGTGACTTTCACCACCCTAGCATCCACAACTGTAGCGCTATCTTCATTTCCGTGCTCCATTCTTCACGATAAAAACTGGCTTTAACTAGCTTAATGTAAAACGGTACAGAGCCTTATAATTATAATTACTGTCCACAACGTACTTGGTTAAACAGCAAGAAACCGCTTTTCCTTTACGATGATATTGGGGCTAGTCAGCTAGCTAACGCATGGAATTACACAGCACGTTTATAGGGAGAGTTGCAAATTTAACCTTTACTCACAATACTGTATCTTGAATTAGTTGTGCTTCTTTTTCCTTGCGATTTAAAAACCTTTCACCAAATATCCATACATCCAAGTGGAGCTAGGTTTTCTTACGAATGTGGGGGCTGCAGCTCCTACGTTTGCCTTGGCTTAACTCGTGTACGTTAACTTGCCTTGGAAAAACTTCCACAGGACTCCGATGTAGTAAAAGATAGAACAAGTAATTTTATTCCACAGTTTGCATTATCTTCCTACAGGAGTATTCAAAGTTAAGTTCTCCAAATCTGTAAATCGTACTACGGTAAGAAAACCGTGTGGCTCGGTAGCTAATTGAGCTGCAACTGCACAACGTTTTTTACGAATCCAGTCCTAATTCTCTAAAGTGACGGTAACCTACGTCACCGTTTTAACTTCACAGAGTTCACAGAGTTCTTGTATTAAAGTATTATGCTTACATTCAACAATTAAACAAAATACATTAAACAAAATACAGACTGCGCTTCTTTATCAACTAAAAAATATATAAATGTAACTTGGCTCCCACAGTTAGGGTCACAGTCATGTGTAAAAACACCAGATACCCCACTGCGTACCCTCTGCGTTCTATTAAAACTAAGTTGGTGTTAAAAGCCTTAACTGCGTTTATGTCCAAGTTTGGGATACCTAAAGTTATACAGAGTGATCAGGGGAGTAACTTTATGTCCTGTACTTTTTCCCAGGTCCTGCGACAGCTCCAGGCAAAACATAACATCCCCGTGGAGAAACCGAAGAAGGAGGAGACAGCCGTAAGTTTATCTAAAATTAAACCCGTGGTGGTCTCTGCTCCCGTGTCACCTAGTGTTGCCAGTTCATCCCCGCGTCCTGTTGTGACCCAGGAGGATTTTGAAATACCCGCTGACTGTGTTTTTCAAGGCCGGTTAAACAATTCGGAATACTTACGTACTCTTGACGGGCAGGTTACGCATTTGACTGATGCTCAACGTGACATTGTCCACCTGATCACCTCCCACTTAGCTCTGTTTCCTGATGTTCCGTCAAGAACGCACACGATAAAGCACGACATCGAGGTTGGCAATGCCGGTCCTATTAAACAACGTTTTTATCGCGTCCCCTCCGGAAAAAGGAAAGCCTTAAAACTGCTGAGCTGAATTACATGCTGGAAAATGGAATAGCCCATAATTCGTCCTGTAACTGGGCTTCTCCGTACCTGTTAGTGAATAAACTTGACGGGGCGTTCTGGTTTTGTACAGACTTCCAGAGGGTTAATTCAGTTACTAAACCAGATTGTTATCCGTTACCGAGAATGGAGGATTGCATTGATCAGGTGGGTGGCGCAGTATATGTGAGTAAACTAGATTTACTAAAGGGTTACTGGCAGGTTCCGTTGACCAAGAGAGCAAGAGACATTTCCTCATTTATCACTCCAAATGGTGTATTTTCGTATTCGGTGATGGCTTTTGGTTTGAGAAACGCACCCGCGACATTTCAGCAGTTAACGAACAGGGTCTTGGAAGGTTTGGAGGGTTGTGCAGCATACATCGACGACGTGGTAATATTCAGTGATACTTGGGAACAACATGTTCTCCGCCTCGGGGCGTTGTTTGACCGTTTACAGTCTGCTAACCTGACGGTAAACTTGGCCAAGTGTGAGTTTGCTAAGGCGACCGTGACATACTTTGGTAAGGTGGTGGGTCAAGGGGAGGTTCACCCTGTTCGAGCAAAAGTTGTAGCAATAGATAATTACCCGGTACCGACTACTAAAAAGGAACTGATGTGCTTTCTAGGAATGATCGGTTACTACCGTGGTTTTTATAACAACTTTTCCACCGTCATGGCTCCTCTGACAAGTCTTCTAGGGGGTGAAGCACAGTTCATCTGGTCCCCTACTTGTCAGCATGCCTTTGATGATGTGAAGGCTTTGCTCTGTAATGCTCCAGTGTTGGCGGCACCTCGATTTGACCAGCCATTTAAATTACAAGTCGATGCCAGTGGGGTTGGAGCTGGTGGTGTCTTGTTACAGCCTGACGAAAAAGGTATAGACCACCCTGTTAGTTTCTTCTCTCGTACGTTTAACGCTTAGCATCTAAACTATTTTGTGATCGAAAAAGAGGCCCTTGCGCTCATTTGGTCATTACAACATTTTGAGGTTTATGTTGGTTTCATGGCAGAGCCCTTAGTCATTTACACTGACCATAATCCCCTTACCTTTTTACATTCCATGCAGAATTCTAACCAGCGCCTGATGCGGTGGAGTTTATTTCTGCAGGATTATTCATTGGACATCCATCATATTAAGGGCCAGGAAAACGTGTTGGCTGACGCACTTTCCCGCACTCCTACTTAGAGCGCCTGGTTACCCCTTTTTTTTGTTTTCCTCCTCTTTGTCTCTTGCTCTCTCAGTCTGTCTCTCCCTCTGTGTGCGCGTAAGGTGTGTTGGAGGCGGGGTTTGTACTATGAGCACTGGTGGCATCGGTTGGCGAATGTGACTTGGGGACCTGGAACAGACACTGCTGTTGGGTATTTCTTTCTTCCTCTTTCTCTCTCTCTCTCTCTCTCTCTATATATATATATATATAATTATTGTAGCGTTGTTGACGTTGATATTGTTGATCATCATGTATGTTAACCACTGCAGTTAATCATAATGTGAGTAAATTTGTTTATAATGTAATGTGAGTAAATTTGTTTATAATGTAATGTGAAGTTGTGTGGGCGTCCCCTTTATGGGGGAGGGTGTTGCGACCCTCTGCTGTTCCTTCGCGGGTCTCTGTGTTGTTTCACCTGTAGTTGCAGGGGAGTTCCAGCTTAGGCAACAGAGGGCGTAATTAGGCATTATTGGTGACACCTGAGCTGTTGCCTTTAAAAGCTGAGAGGATCTGGTCTTTTGGTCTCTCCTTCCTTCCTCTACCACGGACGACTCAATATGGTTTCTTCTGCGAAAGACAACATCCTTTACTGACTCCTACTCAACCATCACCACCCACACTACTGACCTACATCACACACTCTACACACCTCATGTATTTTGTAAGTATTTTGGGTTCTTTTGTTAATAAATATTCTTGATTGCAGCTACTTTGTGTGTGTCTCCCACTTATGTTGTGGCTTCCCCTCGCAGTCATAACAATGTGCTTGATAGAAGAAGGCAGTAGTTCCTCCATTATAGCCTATGGTAAACTTAAGAGTTGTGGTGCCCTGGACGCCATATTGGTTTCTGCAACTTCTGACTACTCTTGCCTCTCCAGTTCCTATATACCTTATATGTGTGCTCCCCATAGGTTTCTATTGGCATTGCAATCTCTACATATTATGTAGCCTACTCTAATGCTGCATTCTAGTCGGTCACGTAAGCTCATAAAGTCGGAAAAAAATAGCATGTAATGAAGTCATCTGTATGATGTATAGAGTGTTACAGTGATGAAATCTTTTTGTAGGCCAATCCGGACGTTTCTTCCACCATGGGTTCCCTCGGCAGATTTCCAAAGCTTTTTCCCATAGGGATTTTGTTTTCTGCTAAAAATAAGGTCTGTGGTTAACATATGTCGAAGAGAGTTTCAAGTTTTGTTCTACGAGAAATTACACCCATTAATATCTCAACCGTGAATTTCAAAGCTGTTATGGGCTTTAAAAAATTAAGTTGCTTAAGTTGCTAACAAGTTGCTATATTGAAATTACAATGGTTGTCACATGCAGGTGGGCTAGTATGGAAACTTGAGTGGCGGTTGCCAGAAAGCGACCATTGTTGTAGTTTTAATATAGCAACTTGTTAGCATCTTAATTTTTAAAGGTACATAACAGCTTAGAACGGTTTAAATATTAATTGGTATAATTTATCTCATAGAACAAAATGTGAAATTCTCTTAGGCTTACATTCACCACAGATCTTATTTCAGGCAGAAAACTAAATCCCTATGGGAAAAAAGTGATTTTGGGAACCCATAGCTCAAAAATGCGAACTAACTTCCGGGTTTTAGGACTACAAACTGTAACATTCTATTTGTGTTTGGGTGGTCATCAGCAATAGCTAAATTTATCACGTGAACAATATGTCCACTGAGATGTCAAAAAGCCAGACGTAGAGATTGTCAGATATAAATAATGGAAGCCAGGTATGGGCTGAGATTAGTGCCACCAGAAATTGAATTTGAATTGCATTAACTTGAATTTGTATTGCATAATTTGAATGTACTGGCTTGAAATTGAATTTTATTGTCATGAAATTGAATGACTGTCAACTTGTATTTCAACTCTGAAAAATAGAAAAAGCATGCTTTCAAATTCAGTTCTCACGATTCAAATTCAGTTCTCACAAATTCAGATTCAGTTCTGTGTGACAGACATCCGGGGACTTCAGTAAAAGCAACTGAGCACAGATTGAATGCAACTATTTTTAGCCAATCAGCAGTTGAGTCAACTGTGGTACTTATCAACCCAAAATGCACATGTCTTTTCCTGCCAGACACCGAGCGGAGCAGATGCTGAGACGGAAGAGCAAAGACATAATTCACAAGTAAGTGAA
Organism: Anguilla anguilla; assembly: GCF_013347855.1. Lineage (NCBI taxonomy): Eukaryota > Metazoa > Chordata > Actinopteri > Anguilliformes > Anguillidae > Anguilla > Anguilla anguilla. The sequence continues at coordinate 29,806,308 of NC_049207.1, forward strand.
CTTATGTATTAACGGTGTATGGTGGCAGAATGTCTTAGTGAAGTACAAGCAATGCCGAAATTTACAACTAATATTAGCTATGACTGCTAAATAAAACAGAAAATGTTCTAGCGATAGCTAGCTACACTTAACACGTGGTTCGCATGACTCGAGGCAGCTTGACGTTAACGTTAGCTGATTGGGTTAGTGTTACGTTAAGTTAAAGTTTACACTGTTATTTCTCATTTATACCACGGCTTCAGTTTAATAATCTTAGCTAACCTTACACATTTCTAGAAAGAGCAATGGAAAGCGTCATAGATGCATAAGGTTGTCATAAAATTTTTCCCGACCATGAAGAATGCCTTACTTGCTTACATTTTGAACAGATGTGGCTCCTAGGTAAACCTATCATTCCTAAAATTTCTTCTTACCGTGAAAAGTGCCTGAACCGCAACCACAGAAATGTGTTAACACGGCGGCATGATTACATTGAGAAATACAAGCGTTGGGGGAAAGGATATATGTTGTAAATGCATTTAGATCAAACCTACTGTGCATCAAAATAAATAAATAAATAAATAAAAAATCATGGAACTTGCCAGAATGTAACACTGGTATTTACAGCTCTGTTGGCCATTTGAATGCAACTTCTTGCAGGTAAACTAAAAAATTTCAGACCTTACGAGTTAACGAGGACCGGCCACAAGCACCATAAGGTAGACACACAAAACATGTTTTACATCTCAGAACTACAAATTGGGATAACAAGTATGCCATGCCACCAAGGTACAGCTTGGTGTGGCAGCATGCCCCATGCCTATACAGCACTGAGGGTTTTGCACTTTCCAGCGTCTCCCATAGAAATGTTTCATGGCCATTTGACTAAGTAGGTGTTTATATCCGTTTTCCCTTGTGCAATATTTACATCCAAATAATTTAATAATGTTCAATGCTTATGTTTAGCAAAAGTCAGGAACATACAAACAATTAGTAGGTCTGTTGTGTCTACAACACCCCGTTAAAAACACTTCAATTAAAAAATATTACAAACACTTTCATAACTAGCAATAGGCCCACATCTAAAAAAAAATGTTAATGCACAGGTTCCTTGCATTTGACACAATCATTATCAATGAATACACATTGACTTCCATAGTGACATCTCTTTTATATAGGCCTATTGTTCAAGCAAACTTGTCTCGTTATTGGGATGGCAGGTATGCCATCCCACCAAGTTACCCCTTAGCGGGTGGCATCCCCCATACCTATACAGCACCGAGAGTTTGGCACTTTTCAGGGTTCCCCACAGAAATAACCTCAACAGCCACAGACACTCAGCCCTTAAAAACTGACCCCATTTCAACAGACAGAATTCATAAACAACTTCACATGTCCACACAATAAAGCCCCAAACTAAGGGGATTTTGCATTTTCTCCTTCTTCTTTTTCCTGCCAGAAATGCTTCTAGCACAAACCAAATGTCTCCCCATGGGACATTTTACTGACACCAGCCAATCCTTCACCTACCCGAGCCAATCGAAATCTCACATACACACGCAAAATAGAGGGCATATCTCCACAATCTGGGACCTAACCCCATCCTCCAAGATGACAACGCTCGCCCCCACAGAGCCAGGGTTATCACAAACTACCTCCAGAATGTGGGAGTAGAGAGAATGAAATGGCCTGCTAACAGCCCAGACCTCAACCCAACTGAACACTTGTGGGATCAGCTCGTGCGTGCTGTATGTGCTAGAGTGACAACGCAACCACGTTGGCTAACCTGCGACGAATCCTGGTTGAGGAATGGAATGACATCCCACAGCAATGCGTGACCAGGTTGGTGACCAGCATGAGGAGGAGGTGCCAGGCTGTTGTGGCTGCGTATGGTTCCACCCGCTACTGAGGCTCCTGACTGTTTGATCAATTAATAAATCGTAAAATTACCAATATGTCTTGTTTGTTCCTTGTTACTGATAGAGAGTTCAATCATCCAAAACCCCAAACAACTCAAAACAATAGAGTCAATACCAACAGGAGAATACACTGTCTGACATTGGCAGGGAAATGTGCCACATTTCACTTGGGACCCCACCCACATAATCAGCTGTGCTGCTCATCCCACAAATGCATGATCCTTACAAATGGGACATCATTGTAAAGGGAAATTATCGATTAATCCAATGATATAAGATACAATGCTAATAATACAGTACCAAAAGAGATAACAAAGACAACAAAGCCAAATTTCCAAACTTTTTTTGAGAAGTTTATATTCCGTTCGATAAGGAAACTCATGTCGCTCGTGGTCACTTCATTTACTTTGCACTATAGTCTGTGATCATGTCAAACTTCACCTACATGCCCATTCTGCTAAAAACATATTGTTTGAACTACTCAATTTCATAATTTGTCCTCATTTCTCTCATACTATTGTTATTTCATAATATGCAAAGATTGCTGGGACATATGCATCTGCTCCTATTCTCCACTATGTTCTGGTTCTACTACTTCCAATTCTCACGTAAGATCACTGATCTAGCTAAGCAAAACAGCAAAGAGGACTCCTACAGGCAGTGCACTGTTTAAATGAATTAATAATTTAAAAAATCAAAATTAATAAAGAACCCGACCAGCAGCATCGGCCAGAGACTGAATGGGCTGGCTATAGGCTACTTTCTGTGTAGTGCGTCAGAGCTCGAGAGCTGAAATTGAAGGGGATTGCTGTTAATTTTGTGAATGAAGGCTTGTGGGATGCCCTTCAAATGACTGAGTACATAAAGTGCTTTTCAACGGGATTATGTTGGGTTTCTGATGATGCCAGGCTGTTATAGTTTGAATTGGGTCATCACTCCATTTGTCTCAGCAATTGTTTATTTATTTATTCATTTCATTTATTTTATTTAGTACTAAATGGTAAACCTTGATCATACTGTAAATTTTCAAATAAAGATAACTGTAATCCACATGCATTTCTTAAAGGAGACAAACAAATTTTCAACGTACAAAAATGCCAAGTTACTCACACATGCAAAGCACTGTCTATAAGTAATTAAAACTAAAAGTATGGATATCAAAATACGGCCAAGTTACAAGAAAAAATATTGGCAATCTTAGCTCACACAAATTAAACATGCCGTATTCCAAAGCAATGCTGCTACCCAATTTTTCCTAAATGTTTAATTAGTATTAGCTAAGATAGGCAATATTGTGTATTGTAACTTGGACTAATTTTAATATCAGTACTTTTAATGGCAGGCCAGGATTTTGCAAGTCTTAATGTCTTTGTATGTGTGAGTAACTTTTTTGTATGTTGAAAATTTGTGTTTTTTTCAGATATCATTTCTTTTTGCATTGCGTTTGTTATGAGAAACTGATAACAATAATGCATATAAATGTAGACTGAGAGATATGCATACACATACGTGGATGCAAACGTAGACATTGTAGCCAGTCCTGAATGTAGACTGCTGTGATTGGGAGGCAGACAGAGATTTTGGGGGGGGGGGGCAACTTTATCACATCATTTGTGATGAGAAGCACAGTGAACCTGGGTTTAATATTTCAAACTAACCCTTTAAGAAATTCTTGTGGATAACGGTTATGTTTATGTGAGATTTTACAGTCTCCATCCATCCATCCATTCTCTAACCACTTAGTCCAGGTCAGGGTCGCGGTGGCAAAAGGGCAAGCAGAGTAGCCCAAACGTCCCTCTCCCCAGCAACTTCCACCAACACATCCCAGTGGATCCCCAGGTGACCCCAGGCCAGCCTTTGGATATAATCCCTCCAGCACGTCCTAGGTCTACCCCTGGGTCTCCTCCTCGGTGGCCGAGCCCGGAATACCTCCAGAAGTAGCCGTCCAGGAGGCATCCTTATCAGATGCCCGAACCACCTCGAATCCTTTCAATGCGGAGGAGCAGCGGTTCTACTTTGAGGTCCTCCCGGATAGTTGAGCTCTTCACCCTGTCAAGGAGAGTAAGCCCTGCCACCCTACGGAAAAACCCAATTTCGGCCACTTGTATTCGCAATCTCACTCTTTCGGTCACTACCCGTAGCTCGTGACTGGACACTTTCCATACCTCAGCTGCGCCTTGAGATCCTGTCCATGAATACCACAAACAGGAGGGGAGGCAAAGTGCACCCTGGCAGAGTCCAACACCCACTTTGAACATGCTTAACTTAATGCAGAGAATGTGAACATAGCTTTCGTTCTGAGTATACAGGGGGCGAATGGTACGCAACAGCAACCCCAGCACCCTATACTGATGCAGCACCTCCCACAAAATACCCCGGGACACATGCCTAGTCATATGCCTTCTCCAAATCCACAAACACATGTAGACTGTATAGGCAAACCTCCATGCCCCCTCAAATATCTGTGATAGGGTAAAAAGCTGGTTTGTTGTTCAGCGGCCTGGACGAAACCCACATTGTTCCTCCTGAATCTGAGGTTCAACTATCAGCCGAAGCCTCCTTTCCAGCAACTGGGCATAGACTTTCTCAGGGAGGCTGAGGAGCGTGATTCCCCAATAATTAGAACACACCCTCCGGTCTCCTTTCTTAAAAATGGGGACTACCACCCCTGCCTGCCACTCCAAAGGCACTGTTCCCAACTTCCACTGATATTGAGAATTTGTGTCAACCAAGAAACACCAACATCCAGAGCCTTCAACATTTCTGGACGAATCTCATCTACTCCTGGTGTTCTGCCTCAGATTGCTCCAGCTCAGCCATCAAAAAGGAGGGCGTGTCTGTCAAATTCAGAATCAGAATCAGAATAGGTTCTTATTGGCAAAGTATATTTGCACATACAAGGAATCTTTCTTGGTATTATTGCTCACATAGACACATCTAAGATAAAAGTAAGCATAATACAATAGATATAAATATAATTTAAAAATAGAAATAAAATATAAGTATAAAATATATCAACAAGTGTATATTTATATATGAGTCCGGAGTAGTGCAAAAAATATAAATATAAAAATATCAACATATGTATATGTGAGTCCGGAGTAGTGCGTGAAATAAATATGTCTCTGTGAATGTAACAGTTCAGCTGTTCATGAGGGCCACAGCACGTGGGAAAAAACTGTTTTTGTGTCTTGTTGTCTTGGTTATGATTGACCGAAGCCGCTTCCCGGATGGTAGGGCTTGAAGGATGTGGTGGCTAGGGTGTGATGGATCAGCGATGATCTTGGCTGCACATTTCTTGGACCTTGTGTGATAGAGGTCCTGGATGGATGGCAGGTTGCAGCCAATGATCCTCTCTGCTGACCGGGTGATGTGTTGCAGTGTGGTTCTGTCAAGTGCAGTGGACGACCCGAACCAGACTGTGATTGCGGAGGTGAGGATGAATTCGATAATGGCCATGTAGAATTGGACCATCATAGCCTGCGGGAGGTTGAATTTTTTCAGTTGTCGCAGGAAGTACATCCTCTGTTGGGCCTTTCTGGCAATCAAGTTGATGTTCACCTCCCACTTGGGGTCCCAGGAGATGGTGGTACCCAGGAACTTGAATGACTCAACACTGGTGACTGCTGAGCCTCTGATGTCAAGGGGGGGGGGGGGGCAGAGAGGGGAGGCTCCTCCTGAAGTCCACAATCATCTCTACAGTCTTTAGAGCATTCAGTTCCAGGTTGTTTTTGCTGCACCAGGCCACCAGCTGCTCCACCTCCTGCCTGTATGCAGACTCATTGCCATTGGAAATGAGACCAATCAGCATTGTATTGTCTGGAAACTTGAGGTGCTTAACAGAGGGGTCCTTGGAGGTACAGTCGTTTGTGTAGAGAGAGTAGAGCAGGGGAGAGAGCACGCAACCCTGTGGTGCTCCAGTGCTCCAGAGGGTCATGGTATTTAATGTGTGCTTGCTTAGCCTCACTTGCTGTTTCCTGTCCGTCAGGAGGTTTGTAATCCACTGACAAATGGGGTCGGGCACAGTCAACTGGGAAAGCTTAGAATGTAGGAGCTCTGGTGCGATGGTATTAAATGCAGAGCTATAGTCCACAAATAGAACCCTTGCGTAGGTACTCGGATGGTCAAGGTGTTGCAGGATGAAGTGTAGGGCCATGGTGACTGCATCGTCCATGGACCTGTTGGGCCTGTAGGTGAACTGCAGGGGGTCCAGGAGGAGGTAGGTGATGGCCTTGAGGTGGGCTAGCACTAGCCGCTCAAGTGTCTTCATGACCACAGAGGTCAGGGCGACGGGTCTGTAGTTGTTAAGGCCAGTGATTCGTGTTTTTTTGGGGACTGGTATGATTGTTGATCTTTTAAAGCAGGCGGGAACAGTGCAAAGGACCAGTGACTGGTTGAAAATATCAGTGAGGAGTGGTACTAGTTGGTCAGCACAGTGCTTCAGGGAGGATGGAGAGACAGAGTCTGGGCCAGATGCTTTCCTGGTTTTCTGTCTCTTGAACAGTCTATCGACATCCTCCTCGTTGATTGTCAGTGAGGGAGGGGGTGCTGGTAGGGTGGACTGGGCAGGGGGGCTGGGGAAGGGGAGTGGAGGGGGAATGCTGGCTGGTGGGGGTGGTGAACAGAGGTGATGGCTGGGGGGTGGGGGTGGGGGGGCCCAGGCAATTGAAAGACAAAAGGTTACCCTTTTGTCTTTCAAATCGACATTAGAATTTGTTCAGGTCGTTGGTGAGCTGTAGATCGTCCATTCAGTGGGGGGTTTTTCTCTTGTAATTGGTAATCTGCTGTAAGCCTTTCCACACTGAAGAGGAGTCATTAGCTGAGAACTGGTTTTTCAATTTCTCATAGTACCTCTGCTTGGCACCTCTGATCTCCCTCTCCAGGCTGTGCTTAGCGTCCCTGTAGAGATTTTTATCCCCACTTCTGAAAGCTTTCTCCTTTTCCCAACGTAGCTGTCTGGGTTCTGCTGTGAACCAGGGCTTGTCGTTGTTGTATCTGATTCGGGACTTTGTTGGGATGCAGATATCCTCACAAAAAACTGATGTATGACGTCACAGTGTCCGTGTATTCATCCAGGCTGTTAGTCGCGTCTCTAAACACATTCCAGTCTGTGGAGTCAAAGCAGCTGCGCAGGTCCTCTGTGGCTTCACTGGTCCACCTCTTCACCGTGCTTACAACAGGCTTTGCAGATTTTAGTTGCTGCCTGTAAGTCGGGATCAGGTGTACCATGTTGTGGTCGGAATGTCCCAGAGCTGCTCGCAGGGCAGAGCAATATGCGTCTTTTATTGTTGTGTAGCAGTGATCAAGCGTTCTCCCCTGTCTGGTGGCACATGTAATGTGCTGCCTGAATTTAGGTAGTTCTTGATTCAATTTAGCCTTGTTGAAGTCTCCCAAAATAATGAGTTGAGAGTCCGGGTTCTCCCTTTCCCCCTCAATTATTTGTTCGGCCAACTGCTGCTGCACCTTGCGTGCACACACTTGGGGGGGAATGTATCCGACCAGAATAAAGGAGGCAAATTCCCGGGGAGAATAGAAGAATTTGCAGTTAATGAAAAAGGATTCCAGGAGGGTAGAACATGATTTTAGCAGCACTGTGACATTGTTACACCAACCTTCGTTGATGTAGAAGCAGACACCGCCACCTCTTGTTTTCCCCGACAGCACTGTGTCCCAGTCCGCTCTGTAGAGCTGGAAGCCAGGCAGCTGCAGTGCGTTATCCAGTATCGTCTCACACAGCCAGGACTCGGTGAAGCAGAGGGCAGATGAGAGAGCAAAGTCTCTTTTGTTTTGATTAGAAGTTGTAGTTCGTCCAATTTGTTGTTCAGGGAGCGCAGATTTGCTAGGATTATTCCTGGGAGAGGTGTGCGAAATCCCCGGCACCTCAGGCGCACTAGAGCTCTTGCGCGTCTGCCTCTCCTCCTTTGCTTCACAGCCTGGGACAGAGCTAAGGCACCTTTGATACAAATGTTCAAAAAGTCCGGGAATGTGGAAAGAAAACTGGGACACGCATCAGATGAAACCGTGTGTCTGATATTCAGGAGTTCTTCTCTTTTAAAAATAATCTGATTTTGATCACCAGAAACCAAATTTACATACAAAAACAAACAAAACAGGTAAGAGCAACACACCGTGGCAGCCATCCGCGGCACCCTCTTGTCAAATTCAAGAGGTCCTAAAATTGTTCCTATGTATGCCATAGCCACGCCCCTTAGCTGTTGACGACAGCTCTAAGCCTCTGCGAAGCAGTTTCTTTGGACAATGTTCACAGATGATTAGACAGTTTGTTAACAGTCAGGAAACACTGTTTCCTGTTGAACAAAATATTTCCCCCCTGCTGCTGTTGAGAATTTTGTAAGTGCGTCCATTCGTTCGTGGTATGTCCACATAAATGTCTGATATTACGTGATAGCAACACTATCATTTTACCATTTTATGTGGGGCAGAGCAGTTGTGGTGACACATAGATCAGGTCCATTTTAGGCAGGGAATTTCACTGTAAAAATCCGACAGATAATGGTGTGTATCTAAAAGCTGGAATTCTGTCTTGATATGATATTGGTACAATGATTTAATTTTTATGCCAATACTGGTTTCTGTACAATTTTGGCTTATATTTTGACGTGATAGTAACAAAGTTAGAAACACCTACTTAGTGAAATGTCCGTTAACGGCTTTGCAATAAGACATTGTCATTTGCTCGTGCTTTTAAAGAAGGTAGCCCAGTAAGCACAAGCCCAAATATAAATGGAATGTAGATGTCTAAATGGACATGTAGGTTGACATGTTTTGACATAAAGGACTGGTTTAGCTCAATTTAACCGTAATTGAAGTCAGATTTTAGTTTCATATGGCTTGGCTTTTAGCCGGCAAGAAAACTTTCACATTGAACCAAATGTAGCTGGTTAACTGAACATCAAGGTAAAACAAATGAATTATAGGTAAATAGAGCTAACCTATTGCATTTATGTGAAAAATCAGTCAAGGTATTTACATCCCTTCAGACATATTGATCACCTGCCCTCTGTGTTCAGTCTTGTGCCCCCTGGGAGACGAACGATACTGATCCATAGTCACAGTAGTACTATTTGGAGTTTGCATGTGAAATGATAGAGAGAGTTCCCACAAGGATTGTACAGTTGCAAAAGCAATAGTTTTAAAGTAACAGGAAATTATAAAATATTAGTAAAGAAATAAGCTTGCATAAGAAATGACAGATTTGCCTGAGGTGAGATTGGATCCTGAGCCTGAACGGTCCCACAGGCAAGCGCATTACTAATGAGTCTCCGATGGAGCAGTTACTCTGGGAGCAAATTATTTTGCATAAGGGAATAAAGTTATAAACACCTGCTCAGTTAAATTGCCACGAATGGCTTTGCAATAAGAAGACGTTCTTTAATGCAGTCATTTGCTTGTGCTTTTAAAGAAAAAGCAGCCCGGTAAGCACAATTCTGGCTGTATCCTAGCCAGCTAGAAAACTTTAACATTGCAACCAAATGTAGCCGGTTAACCAAAACGGCTGGATGGTATGTCATAATACAGTTTATATGTTCAATGAAAGACCGGCTAGATTTGGTCCACAAGGATCAGTTGTACAGTTGCAAAAGCTAGAGTTTAAAAGTAATAGGTTATTAATAATAATATAATTATTAGTTAGAAAATAAGTGTTCATAAGAAATGAAAAACTGAAAAACTTGCATGAGCCTCTGACATGATTCAATCTTGTGCCTCACCGGGCCTAAGGCAACGATGTTACCAAAGTAGCTGCACTGGACCAGAATTTTCTTGGTAAAAAATATTTTGCGTGTGTATGTAATGTTTTGATTGGCTGGTGTAGCTAAATGTCCAATGAGGAGACATATTGTTTGTCGGCTTGGAGCATTGTGATGATGTAATCAGGCAGGAAAAAGAAGACGAAGGAGAAAATGCAAAATCCCCTAAGTTTGTAGCTTTATTGGATGTGTGAAGTACAGTAGGTATAGAAATTAACGTTTTTAAGGCTTGAGAGTACGTGGTCATTGTGGTTATTTCTGTAGGAAACCCTGAAAAGTGCCGAACTCTCAGTGCTGTATAAGTATGGGGCATGCCGCCCGTCATACCTGCCATACCAGTAGTGTAGCGCCCGCAACTGTTCAAGAATTAGCTCTGCCAACCTTCCCCAGAATCCTAGGCGGAGCAACAAGATTCAGACAGTGATCACAGGAAATGTTCAGTTAGGATAGTAATTCAATTGTTAAGAATGTTCATGTGTTGTTGTGGTAAGGTGTGCTTAGCAATAACTTTTGTTTAAATGAATGTTCAGTTAGGAGTGAATTCACACCATGTGAGGGATTGCTTTGTGTTTGAAGCATCCATTTGTATTGTGTTCAGTCAAGACACTTCTCTTGCTGCTATAAGAGATCACATATTTTTAAAGACGCAGTAAAGGTCCTCCCAATTGTTACAGTACGTCAATTAGACATCAACTAAAAAATTAGTTTGTAACATTAATGGGTGACATTCCACGAAGCTACGGGAACATATAACATGTTATATAAGGGGACCGTACTGATCCAGGAAACTACAGGCCTGTCAGTTTAACTTGCATCACATGTAAAATACTTGAATCTATCATTAGAGACAAACTAGAATTATTTCTTGAAAATAATAACATCCTATGGGATAGCCAACATGGTTTTTGCAAGGGAAAGTCATGCCTGACAAACCTTTTGACATTCTTTGAGGAAGCTACCAAGTGTCTGGATCGGAGCAGGGCTTATGATATTATATACTTAGATTTCCAAAAAGCATTTGATAAGGTACCACATGGCAAACTCATGGGTGAGTGGGTTCGGAACTGGTTACGGGATAGAACACAAAGGTTAGTAGTAGGAGGTATTTTATCTGAGAAGGGTATTGTGGGAAGTGGAGTTCCACAGGGATTGGTGCTGGGTCCACTGTTCTTCCTCATTTACACAAATGACCTTGACACGGACATAGAAAGTACACTAGTTAAATTTGCAGATGATACAACACTGGGAGGTTTAGCTAACAGTTTGGAATCTACTAAAGTAATCCAAGAAGATTTAAAAAGAATCCAGAAGTGGGCAGAAACCTGGCAAATGAAATTCAATATAACTAAATGTATCGTTCTACATGTGGGGAATAAAAACATGGGGCAGGATTACTTTATGGGTGGTACAAAATTAGAATGTGCACATGTAGAAAAAGACTTGGGAGTAATAGTTGATCAAAGCCTATCAGGGTCTGGTTAATGTGCTGTAGCAGTAAAAAACAGCCAACAGGATGCTGGGATACATAGCCATGAGTAATGAGTATAAATCTAAGGAGATCATACTCACCCTATATAATACCCTTGTCAGACCACACTTAGAGTATTGTGGGCAGTTCTGGGGACCGTACTACAAGAAAGATATAGAGGCGCTGGATAAGGTCCAAAGACGGGCAACCAGATTGATTCCAGGTATAAAAAATAAGTGTTATGAGGAAAGGCTTGAGATGCTTGGACTTTTCAAGCTTAGTAAAAGGAGACTTAGGGGAGATTTGATTGAGGCTTTTAAATTTATTAAAGGGATTAACAAAGTGAACTACGGAATTATTCAAGTTGAGTTCGGTTAGCAGAATGGGGGGGTATAAATGGAAACTGGCAAAGGGTAAATTTCGTTGCTGCCGGTGAACAAACTGAACATGGGATGACGTATTTGTGAGGATTTCCATTGACCAAGCAACGGTCTGCAGTATCGAATTGCAGCACAGATAGTACCCTTTGGTACCTGCCCCAGAGCAGTACCTAAAACCGGCATGGGTACTTGCGACCCGGCACGGGTCAGGTGGCAGTGGAGAAAGAAAAACAAAGCGAGAGCATGGATTCCGGCACGGCACAGTGGTGGAGAAGTGCCATTAGATACTAGCTTTTAGGTAAACTAAATATTAAGTACAGTTTAGTGGTAGGAATAGACAAGCAGTGTTGGGCTGAATGGCCTGTTCTCGTTTTACGTTATGTTATGTTATGTTATGTTGTTATGTTATGTTATAACATGGAAATAAAGAATAACCCTTTATTTAACATATTTTAATCAGAATTAGTCATCAAAGCTGAACAAGGAGTTTCCTTTTTAATGAGGAGTGTGTGCATCTGGTGTTGCTGGGTCTCCAGGTTTATAAAGTATCACTTTCACATCTGAATGAATTGTGATTATGCAGTAATTAGTTCTTTGTTATTACAAAAAGAAGTTATGTAAAAAAAATTGTGCTGGAAAATTTCTTACCAGTTACATATTTGTATTATCATTAATGTTCTGGTTTAATAGAATATGCAAAAAGATCTGCAGTCTGGACGGATGTAGTACAACAGGATGTTTTTACATTCAAATCCAACCTTTTAACTCATGAGTTGGACATTTGATTGAAACCTTTATTGCAGGGAAGTCCCACTGAGACCAAGGTCTCTTTTTCAGAGGAGCCCTGATTACAATATTAACATTTACAGTGACAGTTTTACAAAACATAAATTACAGTTAAGATACAAGGAATTCACATACACCAAGCGCAAATATATGGAAAAAACATTTTAAAAAACATGAAAACATAAAAAGACAGGGAATAATGATCTGATTGTCCTAATTTATCACTAAAGGTATGTACATTCGGCCTCTTTTAATATCATATCCATCACTAGTTTCTTGAAGGACTCGATTGTGATAAGGCAATCTAGCTTTAGTGTATCCTGACGTTTATTCCACATATAAGGCGCAAATGCGCTAAAAGCGGTATTACCCAGATTTGTTCTAGTTCTGGGTGCCTCTAAGGTAATCTAATCTTGAGATCTGGTATGATGACTTGCGATTTTGATGGACATAAGCCTGGTCAGGCGAGGAAGTTTGCCTAGCAAGGCTTTATAAATAAATTAAATGAGATGTTGCTTCCTTCTATAATGAAGAGAATACCACCCTACTGAACTATATAAAGCACAATGATGTTTTCGGAAACCATCTCCTGTAATGAAGTGCAGTGTGCTATGATAAATTGCGTCCAAGGGCCTTGAAATACTGTTAGAGGCATGCCTGTACAGGACATCCCCGTGGTCAAATATGGGTAAGATTGTCGCCTGCACAATCCTCTTCCTGTTGTCCAATGAAAAACAGGATCTATTTCTGTAAAGAAACCCAATTTTAGTTTTAATTTTTTTGGAAAAGTTGGCCACATGAATTTTAATGGGAAATCATGATCCAGCCAGATGCCTAGATATTTGTAGTACTGAACTTGCTCAATTTGAGCACCAGTCAATGAGGATATGGAAGCATTTGGCATAGTTGTACTTTTTTCATGTATGTTATTTTATTGTATAACTATTTATTTGTACCTCTCTGTAAATCAAACTGTATTCTACATTTGGTGCTTTACATTTTTTAAAATAGAAAATAAATGTTAAAAACGTGCACTTCTGGATTTGACTTGTCCCCCTAAAATGATATGTGGCAGGCTCACGGGTGTGGTGTTTCCACGCCACCAATTCAATAACCAAACACATACACGAAACACAACTGGAATGCAAATGGGGAATTTAATAGGAAAATTTACACACCGAGGGAAAGGGGGGAATTCAGCAACCAATTCACAGTCCACAATCCGTTCTCGTTGTCCTTTTTCCGTTATCCAGGGGGAATCAAAAAACCGGTCTTCAGCCAAAACAGTTTGGTACACAGCGGGGTTAATCAGACAGTCCAGGTCACAACAGGTAATCACACAGATAATCCTTACGCTTTCTCTCACTCTCCACAACACGCGTTTCCCTCTCTGTACTTTGTGCCATTTGTGCAGCCCGCTTCTTCTTTTATCCGCACACACTCAAGGGCTTAATGAACCACAGGCTTGCCTCGTTGCGGCAGGAAGTCCATCTAAGTTATGGGGGTGGAGCCAGCAGTCTGCAAGATATCTGCCTTCAATCACCACTCCCCTCACCTCTCCCTGCCGTCTGCCACAGATGTAACTCAAATATGTTAATGAAAAATGTAGGCAGCCCCAGATTAGATATTAATCAAGCATAGTCTACTCATAATTGCAACAAGAAACAACTGAATACACCTAATATACATAAATCCTAAATGGGCTATTTGTTTTATACAAAAATGTCTTGCAGCTATTTCTCGGAGGATAATATATATTGTGAAAATGTTCCTTTGAAAAGTACAGTGACTTACTGGCAACTGGTTGCCAGTGAATTACTGTAAATTAATTTACAGTGTTATTAATTTAATGTGAAATACAGTAACCATTGGGATGGCAGGTATGCCGGGGGCATGCCCCATACCTATACAGCACCGAGAGTTTGGCACTTTTCAGGGTTCCCCACAGAAATAACCACAACAGCCACAGACACTCAGCCCTTAAAAACATTAAATTCTGTACATTCTGACCCCATTTCAACAGACAGATTTCATAAACAACTTCACATGTCCATTGAATTTGCGTTTTCTCCTTCTTCTTCTTCTCTTTCTTCTTCTTCTTCTTCTTCTCATTCTTATTTTTCCTGCCGCCTATCCCACTAACAACATGCCAAATCCTCACCCTCACGACCCAATCAAAAACTTGCGTACACACGCAAAATACCCATACCTTTTTATTCTGAAACATTTCCATCTTGAACAGCTGATCTGCCTGTGGCCTAGTGGGTAAGGTTACAGTCTTGGGAACATGGGGTCGTAGGTTCAAGCCAGAGACTGTAAAAAATATGGACAAAGCTACTGTGACGTCACCCATTGACTCTCCGTGGGTCTCCGAAAATACGTTTTGAAGCTCAATGGCGGGCGCGGCCATTTTGGAGTTGGAGCCAAAACCACAGAGTTTAAAAGCCGCTCTGTGATTTTTACAATTTGATTGACAGTCCGGTGCGGAAAAGCCCATCAACCTGAACGAGGCTAGCTGACTGTCTGCCGTTATGTTTTAAAATATATTATCAGATGTTTACGGAGTTTAATTTCCATCCGTGACTGTACTGTCATGTAATCACGTTATATGTATGACATTAAAAATACAATTAGGCTATGTTCAGTTATCTTCAATTCATGTTTCTCAGCAAAACGAATATGCTTAACTAGCATATCAGCTTGCCAGTGAGCTAGGTAGGCTATCCGTGGTTAGCTCACGCATTAGCAATATGAACCACAGGGGAAGAACATTGACTACACTGATGGTCAATCAATCGGAGATGTGTAGGCTACTGGTGATTTGACTAGGCTAATTTTCGTATAACTGTCTGGTAGATCTGCTGTTAACCGAGCAAGTTATCGTCGTAGGTTTTCGCCAGTCAGTTAATGAGCCAGTAACTGCTACTACTAGCTACTCCATCGCCGTTTGTGGTGTTCACTTGCTGGGTGACGCTAGCTGACCGATCGTTCGCAAATCACTTTCTACCGAATAAAAATTAACACTGTCAGCGGTTATTAACAAATCTACCAAGTATTTTAATAACTGATCTGCAGGCGTGTAAATATGACAACACACTTTGTACAGCAAGTTTTCCACCTGGTGCATGAAGACAAAAATAATGTAGCCTACGTTGAATTTCTAATTATTATTAGGCTATCGTTTTTTTCTTGTAAATCATCAAAACCAATGGAGAAAAGCCAATATACGCAAGGAGCCCCCAGAACCGATTCTGAGAACCACTGTCTTAAATGCCTAGCTTGTCGGTCTCTTAAATGCTAAAAACATATTCCTTTCTAAATGCCAAGATGGTTAATTTCGTTAAATTCTGTGTGTGTGACTTCAGCAAATGAACCTTGAGACTCTTAATTCGCTTCGTGAAACTGAAAAAGTGTTTATCCCAAAATCGGGATTATAGTAGCTTTGTCACATGCTTGAAGCATGGCCCAGGTAGACATTTACGGAATGTACACGACTGACAAGCCGCCAAACACGTCTGACAGATTGAATGTTTGCCGGTTAAGGTTAGCTAGCTAGTCAAATGGCTTGGTAGCCGAAGTTGCGAACTGTTTTAGCATAGGCTACTACTGGACTACCAAATATAGCAAGCTGATTACGCTTTCTGCCAACTAATTATTTGGTTAAGTAGGCTAAAGGAAATAGTAAAAATGACTCGGCTACCGAAAAACTTAAGAGGAGGATTATTTTATGGTCGTCTAGTGCAGCTGTAAATAGCACACGCCATAATGAAATCACCACGAAATGGGATGCCTGCATTTTCAGACTTAGCACAGGCGGACCGTAGCCGGAGCCGCAATGGCAAGGCCAAGAAGCGCCACCGCCCACCCCAGTGACCATAGACTGTGGCCCCTACTGTAGCATAGTCCTCCGAAGTAATCCGGAAGTGACGCAAGCTGTACCTCATTGGTCCAGAACAAATATTGGCCCTGTGCCCAAATGATGCAATAAATCATAAAATAGACCCATGGACAGTCATAAGACGAATAAAATACACCTATTATGACTATTTGTTCTTGTGAGAAAAAATTAGTGGCTTTGTATTTTTATTGCATTTGTACCGTAGACTTACATGGAAACCGGATATGAAAACACCTATACTGGAGCCATCCGTAGTGGCGCTAGTGAGCAACCAGGAACTACAACACCAGGAAATGAGCTTCAAAAACGAAGTCTGGTTTTGGCCGCTTGGTTCAAGCCCAGCTAGGGACACGTTTCTTTAACCTGCGTTTACCCTCACTAATAATTGTCTACTACTTCTCAATTATTGCTTTTGCACCATATCTACCCGCCGTTCACCAAACATGTATACACTGCATTATGACGTACCGTCTGCACGTTCAGTTATTAACCGGCTACAATATTGCAAAGCCATATGGATTCAACGAGAGCTCTTCTGTGCTTACTGGCCTGTGTTTGTCTTTAAAACCACGGACAGGTTTGCTAATGATATTTCACGCATTGCATAGCTATGTCATGGTGCTGCACTAACAAAGTCACAGACTGGTAAAACTGGTAATTTCCTCTTTTACACTAACGTTTTCTTACGCTTTTATATTTTCTTTACCAAAACTCACTCACGGCCACTCATATGCATTTCATGACGGAAAATGTATTCCTTTTATTAAAAAGTTACACCAGTTCACCACTGTGCCATTTCTACTAACTATATTTCTTCACTTGGCTACCGTACAATACCTTCTTATCAGCAAACGCCACGTTTCTACATTCATGTTACCTCGCCCTGTTCTCTATCTAGCCACATACAAACAATTACTACGTATATACGTTCTGCAACTCCCCATTAAAACATTACATTTAAAACCATGACTCACTCATAAATATAACTACTAGTACTGAACATGAAAAAAGCACATTAGTGCAATAAGTTTCACACGTTACTTAACCCTCCACTTTAACAGCTAATGCTCTATACCGACTGTTATATATACCATTCCATGAGGAAACCAAGCACGCTCATGGTCACTTTATTTACTCTGTACTATAGTCTGTGATCATGTCAACCTTCACCTACATGCCCATTCTGCTAAAAACATATTGTTTCAAATACGCAATTTCATCATTTCATCCTAATTTCTCTCACACTGTTGTTATTTTCTCATATGCAAAGCCTACTGGGACATATGAGTCTGCTCCTATTCTCCACTATCAAGTTTTCCGGTTCTAGCTTAGCAAAACAGCGAACAGGTTTTCCACCTGCAGATAAGCCTATCAAAATGCCTTATAAACCTTACAAACACTAAAAGTGCATCTCCACGAAATAACAGACAACGGAGCAGGAAAGCAGGGTACACAAGTTACGACCTAGGCAGCTCTAATTCTACGGGCCTGCTGATTCTTTTCTCAATCAAGGCTTGCTGGATGGTCGTCAAATCCGTGAGTACATACACGCCATATTTCACCTGCGTTTCTGTTGCGTTTTTATACTTACGCCACTGCACCCTTTGTCACAGCCACTGTTTTACATATATAGCAAACTGAAACTGCTAAACAGTACACGCTCATCAGACTGTACAAATTCACACAAGGACAGCCATAATCCACAACCGTTTCTTACAGGGTCACTTCGCATTTCTCACTCTCATAATAAAACGCTTTGCAAAAAGAAATGATCTCTCATAAAAAACACGTTTTAAACGTACAAAAATGCCAAGTTACTCAAAATTATTGATATCAAAATGACGCCAAATTACGGTACTACAAACAATATAAGCTATCTTGCCTCACCGAAATTAAATAAGATGTATTCCAAAGCAATGCTACCCAATATTTCCTCAGTTCTTTCAAGTCACTTGGCCCTGTGTTTTGTAATGTTACCATTTTACAATGTCATGCAAACTTTGTGTAAGATCAAAGAAATTCATGTACAAAACTGCTGCTGAGTAACTACAGGAAGCATATTTCTCCACAAAACATGTTTATACTTGCTTCTGAACTGAATTTGAGTACATGTACAAGTTATTGTATATTTGCTACGTACAATAAATACTGCATGTAAAATACATATTGTACATACATACATAGAGAACTTCTTTATCATTTCCCTCGCAGCATGTTACATTCACATTTATGAACACACACTTATACCAAGACACATACTATCATTCACGCAACAGAAAGGCTGGGCAGCGAAATACATACATACCAATACAAATTGGTCATATACACGCCTATTCAATCAATCTTGACTGTGAGAGAGCCATCCACACATATGTTTGGCCTGTCCACGTAGTGCATGCTTATACACACAGGGCCAAGTGACTTGAAAGAACTGAGGAAATATTGGGTAGCATTGCTTTGGAATACATCTTATTTAATTTCGGTGAGGCAAGATGGCCTATATTGTTTGTAGTACCGTAACTTGGCGTCATTTTGATATCAATACTTTTGAGTAACTTGGCATTTTTGTACGTTGAAAACGTGTTTTTTATGAAATAGTGAATTAAAACTGAAATAAATGTCTCTAATTGATTGTTTTAAAATGACCTCTATTGTGAACAAAGTAGATGCCATAACTGACTTCCCAAAAGAAATGTATGGTAACATGAAATGTGCAAAGTAGTGAAAAACTGAGTTTGAATATCTTTAGCCTAGTTGTATGTAAACTTTTGGCCTCAACTGTACATCTAATTTAATAGAGCATACATCCAATAGATCACATGAATTTCCATGAATGGTAATTTATAACAGCTCCCCAGTGGTGGAACAAACTCCCTGTCCCTCTTCGAACCACCCCCTCATTACCTATCTTCCGCCGTGGTCTGAAGACGCATCTCTTCAGACTATACCTGGACTAACTGCCACCACTCTGCAGATCATTTCACTTAAATTCCCCTCTTTCATGTCACTCATGTTACATGTGCCTCCATTCCAGGACTCACTGTACTTTGTATTATCATCCTAATGTTGTAGCTTGTACTGCCCCCTAGTTTGGTTAAGTCAGAATAATGTTCACTGTGTGAACTGGACTGTGTTCTTGGCTATGAATAACTGTCAAAAATTAGTATTGTACCTTATCAAACCTGTGTTGTGTAGTTGTTCCAATGACCTTGATATGCACTTTTGCACATCACTTTGGATAAAAGCGTCTGCTAAATAAATGTAATGTAATAACATGAAAATTTAAAATAAACTGATACATTTTTCTTGAATTTTGGATGATTTTCAGTGACATCCCATATGAAAACATTTTCTCATATGAAAAAGTTTTTCACATTTATTTGACATGTTATAGACTGATATTCATGCTTGTTAAGGCAAATGATATACTTTCATCTCTTCTTGATCATACAATTCACAAAACTAGTAAATGAATTTACATTTATTATCATATGGATTCTCCAAAATACAGCATAGTACAGTTTTTTTCAATCAACGTAATTGATTACTTGCTCAATATTGTAAAGTATCTATTTATTAAGCATTTGAAAGCTGCAAATATTTAAAAGAAACGCTACTGAATTCAAAGTATTTTTGTCACTAGATGGCAGTGTTGACCATTGTCCTGACTGTGGTATTTACAGGGGAGCAGGGATTGCCATTCTCCGTGAAGCTCATAAACTCCAGTGGTTACTCGTGGTATTGCCGTTTAGTAAGCCTCTGGTGCCAAAAAAGCAAATTTCCCCATTGAGGTCTATTAAAAATTACGAATTTGCCCTGACCAAATAACATAATTTTGGACAGAACTTTTCAGCTCTAAATTTTCATCACACTGAACTAATCACCCTCCACACACTGATTTATTTTCTGAGTCCCAAGGAAGAAGATATAAGATGTATTTCATTCCAATTAGGTCCGCATGGTTTTACATCACAGCGCGCGTAACTGCTTAGACCCGCCGCATGAACGAGTATGAGACTGTTATTGACTCATTGATGCAGAAAAGGGTTGAATTGAGAGTTGCTTGCACAAAACCGATGCATCAGAATACGCGGAATATTAAACCATGACCTAGGACTGCATTAATCCACCGCCATTATTGTTTAGATGATATTATTTTTATATATGAATATTACTAATAATAATGTTACCTGCCATAATGTTCTTGTGCCCATTGTTCATGGTGATGACTCGTGACAAATAAATGATTAGTGATAAAGCTGGCATATGTGGCTCTTAAATTAAAATTATATGCTGAATCCATTATATTATTGTGACTACAATCTCATTCTGATATTGCTACTAATAGCCTAATATCATTAAAACTGTTATTAGTTCTAGTATTTCTGTCTTTGCATGACGATGATGCTGATAACCAAATTATGAAAAATAAATAGGCTAACATGCATTTAAAAATGTTTCAAATGATGCTACGGTGCTGATTAAGGTGAAGTGGTGATGATGATGCTGATGATGATAAACGTCATTTACAAAGATGACGACCCAGTAAACAGGAAGACGTTGTGACAACGTACTGCTTTGGAGCCCACAACATTGCCAGTTGCCGAGGACGTTGTCACAAAGTCAAAATGAAATTCCCCAGAAAGTTGTGACAATATGGCAAGCCCTTTTAACATGTAATAGCCTCTCCAGATTCACATTAGAGATATCTGTAATTCATTTATGACTAGTCAAAATGCTAATTTAAGATATCTCTAATGACATTTTGACGAGTCAAAACGCTAATTTGAGATGTGTCTAATTACACTTTGAAGAGTAAGATTTCGCCATTAAGTTCTATGGAACTTCAATTAAAGACATCTACAATTCAGTTTTGACTATGTAAAACGTGAATTCCAGATATGTCAATTTAAATTATGACATATTAAAGATATCTTTAATTCCTTGTTATTGAAGATATCTAAATTATCTTTTTTGATATCTGAAACTAATATATTACTAGTAAAAATACAATTATAGATATATTAAACTGGAGTTATGACTAGTCAAAACTAAAGTGGAGTTATTACTAGTCAAAAGTCCTTTTAAGATATCTACAAAATTAAATTTCTTGCCATCATATGAATTAATTAACAACATAAATATGCTATTAAAATGATTGGATTACAGGAAATTTTCTTCTATCATTCCTTGCTATGTTAATGGGCACCAACATACAAATCCACCTACCTACCACAACACCTCCCTATATACTTGACAGATTCATTTCAACAGGAAACCTAAGATAATTTTAATACTATATAATCATGACTAATGTCTAACCTGGTGTATTTTTAGATGACGCTACTAGGGCTAGTCCAAGTCACACCCAGTTCGGTTACAAATGGCAGCAACAATCAAAGTAGTTTGTCCTGCTAAAAGCAGGTATCTGATCACCTGTTCTTAGAAAGTCACTGAGCAATAAAGTGCATGTGTAACAGGAACTAGACTGAATAACTGGTAGTTATAAATTGTGATAGTAACAAGTACCCTACTTAACATGCACACAGTTGGCTAGCGCAATAGAGGATATTTCTTCATCTAATATGAACAGAATAAAGCAAATATATGCTTTGAAACACATGTTTTGATTGCAGTTATGCTTTCTGTTTGTGAACCATTGTATAAGAGGGGTGTCCAAGGGGCTGAGCATTACACAGTTTGAATGCCCTGGTGCTGTACTTCTGTCAATTGTAATGAAAACATGCGTTTCAAAATATGCGATTGAATTGCGAAAGAAATGTTAGCCCACTTAAGTATTCTAGAAAATATCCCATACCCAATTGGCTACCACCTAGGAATGAATGCCTCTTCTCGTAGATTACCACAACTGGCTATCTAATATCAAAATTCTGCCTGGTTTTAAGTCAAAAGATTTCACAGCATGCTTTTCTTAATATCATCGATAGCTAGCTAGCCAACTAGTGAATTATATTAGAAAACAGAGGCTGAAATATAAAACAGAGGCTAAAATATAAACGTATAAGCTGTAACTAGAATAGCTGCCCTCTTAACAGTCATTCATGGTCATCAAGCTAACACTGTTGTAAGTATGATAATGTATACTGTTGGGTTGCTTGCTCTTATAAATTTCTACTTTATTTATCAAGTCAGACCGATCGATGTGCATTCATTTAGAACGGTGATTGAACTTTTCAGATACTAATACTTAGGGCATATTCAGACATATAATACTCAGAGAAATAACACAAATATCCCAGCCAATCAGAATTTAGTATTCAGCCAAGCCATTGTGCATTGGTTTTGTGGGCGCACAACATTTATGAGATTAAAATAAAATTCTTTGTGTAAACACTGACTGTGTTTATTGACGCAATAAACTAAGCATTAAGACTTTATTATGATCGAAAGACTTGGGAACTGATCAGCGTTGTTATTTGTAATTTATTTTCTATACAACCAGTGGTGTCATCCGGCCAAGGTACATTCTAAAAATAGATTCTTCCCCGCGCTTGGAATCGAGCACATCATGCGATCCCTCGATCTGAGAAATAATTGAAAATCACCATCCCTAATTTGGTGAGGGGTCCAAGTTGAACTATGTGGTTGTTCCGTGCACTTGGACCGGTACTTCTCTCTATGGGTTTCGTCATACTTGTTCCTGGTTATGGTTATACACTTTGTTGTACGTCGCTCTGGATAAGAGCGTCTGCCAAATGCCTGTAATGTAATGTAATGCAATCATGCAGAAATTGAACAATTACATTTCTACAAAATTAAACATAGTTATGCATGATTTTACCCTGTCCATTGCAGATAAGTCCCTCTCACTGTTGACGCTGGATACTGGAACTGTAAGAACTGGCTTAGGTTGAGGCAGAGTTGTCATCATGCTGAGAGATCATCTGCTTCATGACCTCCAGCTGAGACTTGTCCAATAGGTGGATAAAATATTTTCAGGTCGCAGAGGTACAAGTCATTTAATAGTTTTTGTTAATGCTATTGAAATTCAGGGGATGGGTTGGTTAAAGGTTGTCATGGGGTTGTGCCATTATCATGGTGTATCAGTCAGAATACAGAGGAGTCACAACTCAACAAGACATTGTTCCAGACAGTTCAGATTTATTATTGTTGCACACCTCACAAATAGGCACATGGATGGAAATGGAAACTTATTCTGAGGATGGGTGGGTGGATGATAAAAATTTAAATATATAATAAAATATATATTTAAAAAAATATATATAAATATATTTCCTATAAACTTAAGGAGAGACCATGTGGCACAAGCCAAGTTAACCTATCCATCCCCCTGGGCCTTAATTCCCAGGCATACTAGTCTCTGTAATAACACAAAAAATAACATAAGATAACGACAGGAACAGGCCATTCAGTGCAACAATGCTCACCAATTCCTACCACTAAAGTGCACCTAGTGCTTGGTTTACCTACAAACTGTATCTAGCATACAGTAGGCATAATTTACAGGGGTGGTTATGTCCCCTCCACTTTTACAGATGGCTGCTTTTGTCCCCCCGACTATTCAGAAAATTAAAAAATGTGGAAAATAAGTGGGGCTTTACACGAATAGTGGCATGGACCACACAAACAGTGCCCAATCAAAGAGCCCTTCCCAATGAACTGTGGCCCTTCCTCTCCCTCCTCTTAAATTCAAATGAGCTTCATTTGCATGGTGATTGGTACAGCAATAATGAATATACATTAGTCTAAAGCAGGCAGCATACTTCTTGTGGAAACGAAGTTTGGCGAGGTCGTAAGAACAAAATGACATGATTGTGGAGAAAACGAACAAACGCATTCCCTTGCTGAAGTTTTTTTCGGCACTTCCTGAACCTCCCCGTCTGATTCCCCGTCTCCATGGAGACCACACTGCCGGCAACGTTACAATAATTACATATATACATAATACAACAACAATACATACCCAATTCAATCCAATCCATTTACAATCCATTCATACGTTACCATGGACAGTTTTGAAGAAAGGTTGGCTGAGGAGGTGTTGTTTTGTTTCCCAGCGAGTAGACATATTGATACTTTTGTTGCTATGTGCAGTTGCGAAACCGCATCGAGGTGCCGCTGACTATAATCGAATGTTTTTCACATTTACCGTTCAATTGAGCAAGTACCATTCAAAGTACATTTTTATGGGTTAGTGCTGTCCGATTGTGCTAGCTACTTCACATTAACCTCGTACGGCGATCAATAAAGGCTAACAGCACAGTACCACTTAATTATTGTCACTTCTATCACCACTGTAATGAACTAAAAGAAGGCGACAAACAACCTTTTCTGTGAGAAATGCATTGTCGAGCTTACGCGCATACAATGCTGGCGACATTCTAAAGCTCCGTTTTGCCCTCCTTAGTATCATGGCGAAAAAACACGTTTCTGGAGGGACGAGGAGACCAACTTCATGCTATCGCAACTAAAGGAGTTAAATATCCTAAAATACATGGATGGAATAAAAACGCAGAATGGCAAACTATTCAAAAAAGTTGCGACAAAATTGGAGGAAGCAGGATTTATAAGAAGCCTTCGTCAGACACACCTCGGTCAATAATTTGATTCTTTCCGAGTCATGTATATTGGGACAACAACAATAATCCAATTAAATCTCATCTTTGGCCAAATCAAGCTATTAATGTAGCTCGATTTAAACTGTGCATGTAAACACACTGACTGTCTCTTCCCTCTTTCCTCGTCTGCCTGGATGTTTAGGCTGTTGACCATCTGGTAGACCTCACAGAGGTGTGACCTTTAACACTGCTGGTCTCCTGCCTCGGCCTCTGGCTGATAGTCTCAATGGTAACAGGGACATAAAATATATAAAAACAAAGCAGGTTAATTTAAAGTCTAGCAAATTACTTCATGGTTGCCTGGGATTCCTTTTGTTTCCACCACTTCTCGCACAGCCTCAACAATGGTGTTGGCCTTCCCAACTTAAATGCGGACAATGTCTAAAAGCTGGTTAAAAAGCCACCCTTCTTTGCCAAGGATCCTAAAACAAATTCCATCAGAATAATCATTAATTATTAATAGAAACATGGCCAAATTTCCTGATGTGGATGTCCAGTTGCTTGGTCATTGCAACATCAGTTGACTGGCCTGTGAGGAGAGGACTACCTGCCGGATGGGTTTTTCAATCACACAGGCCAGGATCTGCAGCATCTCACAAAGTATTTTGATGTGACCTGTAATTTTAGATTGATCTGATCAATCTAAAATAAATTACTAGTGTAGTCAATTTTATCAATAACCAATCACATGGGAAATAAATATTTATTTTTGATTCAAATATACTGTATATGTATATGTCAGTTGAAGACTTTGAGACAATACTAAATGAATTGTATGCAACAGCCCATCAGCTTATTAACAGCTTGTTGTAGGTAAAAGTGAATAGTAATTAATCATAATCAAGAATAATAACATACCTCTGTATTCAACCTTCTTCATTCAGTCTTCTTTTCATTGATGTCACTAATTTTCTCACAGAGAAAATGCCACACCAGTTTGCAACTCTCTCCATTTGATATCCTCTCTTTAAAGCCTGTCCTCCAGGCATTCTGGTTAAAAATAACCAAAAATGTTTTAAACAATTTAAATATACATCATTAGTTATGAGTGAACTATTGTGTCAATGTACACTAATCAGAATACTACTTTTTGTGGTGTCAAAGGGGGATTTACCACAGTCCCTTTCACTCTCCTGTCTCTTGCTTTGTGTCAGGGAGCCCCAAATGCCTCCAGCCAACAATTTGCAAAATTCTGAATTTGAATCAAATCCATGTATTATCTCCCAAGTTTCTTTTCCATGAATATTCCATTTCCGATGCAAACCTTTAAGAAATTGAAATGCATTTAGTTTCCCAACCTTCCCTAAAGATGTATTATTGAAATCCACAGATTTATGGGGCTTCAACCTGGGCTTCCACCACCGGGGTTAAATCTGGGGCTCCACCATCTGGGGTTCAATCTGGGGCTCCATCATCGGGGGTTCAATCTGGGGCTCCACCATCTGAGGTTCAATCTTGGGCTCTACCTCAAGATTGCTGGACCCCAAAATATTTAATTGTCTTGATTCGTTCATTAGTGGGCTTGCTTCTCGCAAGCCCACTCTTGCTATTTTTCATTTTTTTATTATCTACACTTTCTGCCAAATTTTTCTAGCTCCAACTAGTCCTAAAGTTAAAAGACGAGACTTTATGAGAATCAACTTAAACCCCAAACTGGTCAGAAATCATGTTTTGACATAGAACCTTGTTTATCTGAAAATGTCTCAAATGTATTAACAGGAAGAACTGGAGAGAAGAATCCTTAGGATAGTGGTTAGTACAGTTGAACGCAGTACACAACATTTTTGGACCTTGGACTTTTAAATGGTGAGATCGTATGTAACTAGCTAATCGGAATAAAACAACAGCATCACACCTGCCGCTGAAGCACTCTGCCTGGCTGCGAGGATGGGGAAATCCTTATATGGTCATACGGTAGTAAGACAAGCCACATTGCATGCACTGAAATTAACCCAGAATTGGGAATTTTGGCGGAATTATTTAAAAAAATCAGACCCAGGGGAGACATTACAAGGGATGGCATTAACTAGTTAAAGCATCATTTCGTGTGTAAAAAATGTATTGACTTTTTATTTCCTCAGAGAAAATTGGCCTCTTTTCAGGCTTTCCGTATTGACTTAACATCGGGTGGGCAGGGTTACAAGTTCTTTTTGCAACCAGGCGTTGCAGTTCATGCAGTAGCCACTGGGGTAAAAGGCTTCACTCATAGAGGCGAGTTGTTGCCCCTTGGGCTGAACGCGCCCCTGCTGTTTGCCGGAGGTATTCGGATGCCTGCATAACTTTGTTATGCGGACCTGCAAACACCTGCAAATGTCCGAATACAGCTGTTGGACATTGGTTTTCAGGAATTCGCCTGACAACAGTCGTTAGTTGATGGCTTGGCCTTTCAAATCCTAATAACAGTCAATGGTCTGAGTGGGGCTGGGTACTGAAGCCTGCTCCCCTTCCCCTATCCCTTCCCCATTAGTAGTTCAGGGAAGTAGGTGTTAATGTTCAAAATGTGCTTTAGAACTACTTCTATTCTTGCATCTGACTGATACTTCTCTATCTTGAATCAGTACAATTGTCTAAAAACAGTCTCACATGAAGTGCTTTTACACCAGTGGTCTCCAACCCTGGTCCTGGAGAACTACAGGGTCTGTTGGTTTTTGTTTTCACCTTAAAATCAGCACCCAATTGAGACCCAAGACACCAGGTGAGTTGAGTTAACTGTGTAATCAACTGCTCTAATTGATTCATGAAGTGCAGAGTCACTATGAAAACCAGCAGACCCTGTAGCTCTCCAGGACCAGGGTTGGAGACCACTGTTTTACACATACTGTATGTTGTTGGAAAGAAGTGACATATAGTCAAGTTAAAGGGAATCTGAATGGCCCAGCAAAGAAACCCTGAAGGCAGAGACATCTGGGTGTTCTCTGGCTTTATTATAACAAAGGAGAAACACTAATTAATATGATATAAAATGTGAAAATATATGTTTTCTTGTGTAAATAAAACAGTATGCGAAACGATGTCGTTGCAATGACCACAAAGCTGTCTTTTGCTTTTCCTTGTTCCTTCCATGGCTACCGAAACGCGAACGGTGGTTTTTTACTTCGTTTTGCTTCTGCAATCTGAAATCTTAGGAGTATTTGGCAGAGCAGTCGGGAGAGATAATGAAGAGTCAATCACCACATCGACATTTTAATGAGAAAGCAGTCAAACATGCTGCACTGCCTCAGATTTATAGAATGTTGTATTTGTAAGTGTTTCATGAGGTTGCTGGTGTTACCCCCTTTACACGGAACTACCTTTTTACATACATTGCTGCATTTACATTAAATTTTGTAAAGTGAGCCCATACTTCTTAACATTTTGCCCTGACAGCCATGACTGGATAGCACAGAATGTAAACACGCAGTCACACAACGTCAAATGTAAAATGTAATCACCTGGCACCGGCAGCTTTGTCATCATTAGGGGATGGTTAGGAATTTGCCAGCAACGTTAGAATCTTTATACAGTCTATGGTTAGAATGAATTAACGTTACATAAATTTTCCACCTGAAACTCCTTTGCCTTGGACGCGCCCCTGTTTTCAAACCACCCACTCAGAATCTAAGGTTGAATCCTGTCCAATCAGTTTTGTGGGCGTGCATGGCGTAGTGTGAAAATAACCAATAGCATTGCGTGCAACTGCAGCGCGAAATTTGCTTTGGGGAAAGAAGGGAGAGGGGACGGAGGAACGCGACCGGCGTTAAGTGAGCGCAGTTACTTGTGGGCGTGCGAAGGCTATATGTTTGAGGGGGGAGACGGGAAGCAGTGTTTTTCGAAGCGGCTGTGGTCCTATCTTTCAAAAGGCGAGTGATTGCATGAAGAAATGGAGTGCAACGTGGTGGAAGGAGGAAATAAGAAAAGGAAAAAAGGAATTGAAAATGAAGATAAGGATGAGAAATATGTAGTTTGAATGAAGGTGGATGTGAAGCCCGGGTCTGGATGGGAAGCAAATGGCGTTTTTAATGATGTCCATGACTTGTGAAGAAGGAGATAGGGTAAGTTAGATCAGTGAGGGTAACCGGGGGGGGGGGGGGGGGGGGGGGGGGGGGGGGGGGGGGGGATTGTAATCATGGAGTGTCAGTCGAAGAAACTGAGGGATAAAGCGCTCAAAATTAAAAGATTTGGTTTGACAAAAGTCGTCAGTTTCTTAATGAGAGAGAGAGCTCTAAGGAAAGGTGTAATTAGTGGGGTCCCGCTGTCGGTAGAAGTTGATTGTTTCTTGGAGGTGGAGGGAGTTTTCGGGGCAAGGTGAATTAAAAGATATAGGGAGGGTAGTGAACAAGAAAGTGGTTCAGTACAGTTGGAATTTGAGAGAGAACTGCCAAAGAGGATTAATTAGGGGTCCAAGCAGCGAAGCTGGTGGAACCCTATTGTATCTGTTAGGATTATTAGGGGTCCAAGCAGCGAAGCTGGTGGAACCCTATTGAATCTGTTAGAATTATTAGGGGTCCAAGCAGCGAAGCTGGTGGAACCCTATTGTATCTGTTAGGATTATTAGGGGTCCAAGCAGCGAAGCTGGTGGAACCCTATTGAATCTGTTAGAATTATTAGGGGTCCAAGCAGCGAAGCTGGTGGAACCCTATTGTATTTGTTAGGATTATTATTAGGGGTCCAAGCAGCAAAGCTGGTGGAACCCTATTGTATCTGTTAAGATTATTATTATTATTAGGGGTCCAAGCAGCGAAGCTGGTGGAACCCTATTGTATCCGTTAGGATTATTATTAGGGGTCCAAGCAGAGAAGCTGGTGGAACCCTATTGCATCTGTTAGGATTATTATTAGGGGTCCAAGCAGCGAAGCTGGTGGAACCCTATTCTATCTGTTAGGATTATCAGGGGTCCAAGCAGCGAAGCTGGTGGAACCCTATTGTATCTGTTAGGATTATTATGGGTCCAAGCAGCGAAGCTGGTGGAACCCTATTGTATCTGTTAGGATTATTAGGGGTCCAAGCAGCGAAGCTGGTGGAACCCTATTGTATCTGATAGGATTATTATTAGGGGTCCAAGCAGCGAAGCTGGTGGAACCCTATTGAATCTGTTAGAATTATTAGGGGTCCAAGCAGCGAAGCTGGTGGAACCCTATTGTATTTGTTTGGATTATTATTAGGGGTCCAAGCAGCGAAGCTGGTGGAACCCTATTGTATCTGTTAGGATTATTAGGGGTCCAAGCAACGAAGCTGGTGGAACCCTATTGTATCTGTTAGGATAATTATTAGGGGTCCAAGCAGCGAAGCTGGTGGAACCCTATTGTATCTGTTAGGATTATTATTAGGGGTCCAAGCAGCAAAGCTGGTGGAACCCCGTTGTATCTGTTCAGATTATTATTATTAGGGGTCCAAGCAGCGAAGCTGGTGGAACCCTATTGAATTTGTTAGGATTATTAGGGGTCCAAGCAGCGAAGCTGGTGGAACCCTATTGTAGCTGTTCGGATTATTAGGGGTCCAAGCAGCGAAGCTGGTGGAACCCTATTGTATTTGTTAGGATTATTATTAAGGGTCCAAGCAGCGAAGCTGGTGGAACCCTATTGTATCTGTTAGGTTTATTAGGGGTCCAAGCAGCGAAGCTGGTGGAACCCTATTGCATCTGTTAGGATTATTATTAGGGGTCCAAGCAGCGAAGCTGGTGGAACCCTATTGTATCTGTTCGGATTATTATTATTAGGGGTCCAAGCAGCGAAGCTGGTGGAACCCTATTGAATTTGTTAGGATTATTAGGGGTCCAAGCAGCGAAGCTGGTGGAACCCTATTGTATCTGTTCGGATTATTATTATTATTATTATTATTATTATTAGGGGTCCAAGCAGCGAAGCTGGTGGAACCCTATTGTATCTCTTCGGATTATTATTATTAGGGGTCCAAGCAGCGAAGCTGGTGGAACCCTATTGTATCTGTTAGGATTATTATTATTAGGGGTCCAAGCAGCGAAGCTGGTGGAACCCTATTGTATCTGTTAGGATTATTATTATTATTATTATTCTTATTATTTTTCTCCGCTAAAAGTGTCTGAGGCTCAGCAACCATACTTCCTAGAGCAACCAAATTTGGTAGGTGGGTTCCTATGGCCCCCCACTACTCAGGCACTACAAATCACCTATGTCGGCCAGATGGTGGCGCTATAACATAGGGTCTTGTTTAAAAGGTCATAACTCCCGCACCGTAAGTCAGATCAACGCAAAACTTCACCGACTGATGCATCTGAATGTGCTCTACAACTTTGCTATTGGGAGCACCTATGTCCGCCATATTGTTTGCCCGCCATTTGGACTTTTTTATTAGTTGGGGTGCGGAAGAGCTGTAGCTCCAAATCTAAAGTTTTACGACATCTAGTAAACTTCTTTACGGCAAGCGACATCCATGGCGACGCAAGTAATCCGACACCGTAGGGTCTAGTTTTTATCAGTGAGGGGAGGATCTGAACGTCAGGGAAGCAATGGAAGACAGTGCCAGCCGGAGTGCATGCTAGGCTATTAAAGGTTTGTTAGTAAAAGCTTTCTGAGAGGATGAATACTTTTCTTTGGCATGGATCCATTTGAAGGCAGTATCGGGTGAGTTTGTTCAGTCTTTAAATCTGTCATTATGCTGAGAAATAGCTAAACCATTTTATTGGTAGGTTTTGAGTTTCTGTGCACATGCGTGTGTAGCTCTCCCACCACAATGCTCATTTACATAATATACATAGGTAATACTGAAACCTATGACACTTCCACTAATACACTAAAATGCATGGGAGGAGCTGTGATGGGATGCACCAGTTTACTCTAAGTCTAGGGATCTCACTTGGGAGACTGGGAGGCTTCAGGTAGCTTTAAAGATGTTAGTATGTAGCTATACTGCTTGTGAACAATGACTCCCATGCATAAACACTTTGACTCACGAGCCCCCACTTTGAGCACTCACACTCAAAGAACCAGTTATTTTATTAACCTAAAATGGTGCTCTACCTGTGCGTAACATTTGACTCCATGTATAAGGAGTAAAACCACAATACCAAAATACGCCACATTATAATGAGCTTAATCAATTTCAAGAGAAAATTAAAGCCGCAAGCGGCGTTGGGAGGGGTCCAAGCATTGGCACCATCGCGCCCCCTATGGAGCGATTTTAAAATGGCTGTGTCCTCATGGTCATACGCCTTCACCCAACATATGTACTGAATATTGTGATGATCGTATAAAAAATAGATGACTTATGGTCAATTTTGTGCTGAGACGCTGGCTGATGACTTAGTTGCGTCGCCATGGATGTGTCCTGACAGCTTCCCGTCAAGGCCTTGACTATGTCGTAACATTTAGATGGCATGTCGTAACACTTAGATGGCCGAGCGTGTATGTACAGCTGCAGCGCTTCCCTGCCGCAACTAAAAAAAGCGCCACACTAGTGTTGTCACGATACCAAAATTTTGACTTTGATACCGATACCAGGTTTAGTATCACGATACTCGATACTGATTCAATACTCGGTACCTAACGATACTGAAATTACCTTAATAGATCAGAAACGTAATGTCCACAAGGGTTGACCTCATTTTCAAATTCATGGTTTATGAACAACCTGGTTCATGAACAACCTTTAAGTTGAAGCCTCTGCAACATATTAATATGCATAGGCCTATAGTGTTACAACACTGAACAATGGAGAAATATGTTAAATATATTTCAGAAATTAAGCAGTTGTAAACTAAATCATCTTTAAACAGGTCTTTCACTTTAAAATATATCTAAAAACAGCACATTTCAATAACAATACAGCATCTTCCTATAATAAAATATTCACAAATTAGAACAACTATTGCTACTGAAGTGAACTGAGTCTAAGCTTGCGCTGTATCAACCACGAAAAAATGCACAAGCGCAGGTCACCTCAATTGCCAACCTTAGCTGCTACTGCCATCTAGCGAAGATTCTGACAAATCATAACTTTTCATCCTCTCAATCGGTAATGCGGGAGACACATTGTCCCTGGCTTTTACATTTGACGCAAAACTACCGAACCGTTTCTTTTTTTTTTTTTTTTTTTTTTTTTTAAGTACCGAAAAAGTGCTGAAGTGTCGGTGTACTGTGCAACACTACGTCAGACACATATACCAATCCATTGCTCAGCTTAGCAGAGAATGCACATTTCAGAGCGCCTCAGAGACAGATAGGACAATAATACATATTTCATATAGCCTAATAAATACGACATTAAAAAAAACGAAACGAAAAATCAACTGGACATTCCTGCTAGCATGCGTGCTGCGCGAAGAATACCTTATTATTTATTAAGACATTGGCAGACTACAGCATTTGCGTCTTTTCCTTATTTTCAATAGTAATTGCAGCGAGAAACTGCAGCTGTAGACACAAGAAAGTTTGCTGTATTATGGTAACAACGGAATGAGGCGGACTACATATATAGGCTATATTTACCGTCATTGTTTTATTATACCAGCGTGTTTTCGCGCGTTTGCAGAGAAACTCAATTACTATCAATAAAAATGGTTTAGCTATTTCTCAGCATAGCCTAATGACGGATGGAGATGGGACGAAAATAATTCTCCACCACATTTTAGCAACGTTCCAACACTCTTGTCATCACTGTTCCATGGGTCACAAAAACTATTACACTAACGCTTACATTGCAGTGTGAAAAATCCACATTATATAATACCACTAACCTATTTAAAGACACCCAATTTCAAAAAGTATATAACGTATATAACGAAAAGAACGTATATAACCGAAATATTTTGAGCAGTAATACTTACATAGCAACATGACATTTTATCTGTGTTTAGTAGCCTAGTATAGAGACAGAAAATCAATGACAAAGTCCTATCCGCTTCTGTTTTGCGTCAGAAAACGATGTCAGATAGGTCTATCAGCAAAGAAATGGGTTAGCTAAGCCCTGAAGTCCTCAATAATAATAGTACTCTACAAGAAATTATGAAAATCGTTGACAACGTTTAGTTAGGTGAATCGTCTTTTATGCTACGCCACAGTGAATGCGCAAGTGAAAGCGTGAAAGCGATAAGAAAATATTCCGTTGCGCTGAACTATAAAACGCTATTCCAAATGCAAAATCATACATGTTATACATCGTTAGAAAGCTTATACTCTTACCTACTGAATAAATGAACTGTCAATAAAGCCAAATTGTACGAAAAATGGCGACAACGCCGTAAGCAACAGGAATCACAAACGGATTGTCCAACACAATATATGACCACTCATTCGCAAAAGGGACATCTCTACGCGTAAAACCAATGGTAAGATTGTATATTTATTCAATGTTTAGTCCCAGATTTTGACTGTAGAATGACATGGTATAATGTAAAAAACAAAATTGTCTCGTTTATTTCGTTATTCGGTGAGCAACGTTTTCACTGCTGTACTGACATATTTCAGGGCTAACGCCGGGTTTATCTTGTTGCTACGGAATATTACAGTAGCCTACATTACAGGCATTTGGCAGACGCTCTTATCCAGAGCGACTTACAACAAAGTGTATAACCATAACCAGGAATAAGTGTGCCGAAAACCCTAGAGAGAAATACCGCTCCAAGTGCAGGGAACAACCGCACAGTTCAACTTGGACCCAGTAGGTAAAACTGATTAACGCTAACACAAACAAGAACAGCAACAACGCAGTCTATGAAAACATTCAAGCAATAGTTAAGACGAGTTAAGACTAAGTCACCTACGGAAGAACTACCTAGTTACAACCCTAAACTTACAGTCAATGTAGAGATTAAATTGAGATTACGATTTCTCTCAGCACAATGACGGATTTAAAGACTAAACGAACTCACCCGATATTGTCTTCAAATGGACCGTATTATTTATTTAGACACTGGCAGACTACAGCATAAATTGCGTCTTTTGTTTACATTCAATATTAGTAATTGCAGCGAGAAACTGCAGCTGTAGGTCGTTATGTTATGGTAGCAACGGAACGAAGCGGACTATATATGTATTGGACTACCGTCATTTTTTCATTATACCAGCGTGTTTTCGCGCGTTTGCACAGAAACTCAGAACCTATCAATAAAATGGTTTAGCTATTTCTCAGCATAATGACTGATTTAAAAATTAAACGAACTCACCCGACACTGTCATCCAATGCTTCCCGACGGTCAGACGGTCCCCTCACTGATATAAACTAGACCCTACGGCAATAGTTAAGACGAGTTAAGTCACCTACGAAACAACTACCTAGTTACAACCCTAAACTTACAGTCGATTTAGTGATTAAATTGAGGATACGATTTACAGCATAAATTGCGTCTTTTGTTTCTATTCAATATTAGTAAATGCAGCGAGAAACTACAGCTGTGTCGTTATGTTAGCAACGGAACGAAGTGGACTATGTATGTATTACCGTCATTGTTTTATTATACCAGCGTGTTTTCGCGCGTTTGCACAGAAACTCTAAAACTACCAATAAAATGGTTTAGCTTTTTCTCACCAAAATGACAGATTTAAAGACTTAACGAACTCACCCGATACTGTCTTCAAATGGATCCATGCCAAAAAAAAGTAATTATTCGTCCTCTCAGAAAGGTTTTACTGAAAAACTTTGGGTAGCCTATCCTAGCATGCACGCTAGGTGGCAGTGTAAGACCGCCCTTTCACTGATAAAAACTAGACCCTACGGTGTCGGATTACTTGCGTCGCCATGGTTGTCGCTTGCCGTAAAGAAGTTTACTCGACGTCGTAATCGTTTGGATTTGGAGCTCCAGCTTTTTCGCAACCCACCTAATGAAAAAGTCCAAATGGTGTGCAAACCATATGGCGGACATAGGTGCTCCCAATAGGAAAGTTGTAGAGCACATTCAGATGCATCAGTCGATGAAATTTTGTGTTGATCTGACTTACGGTGTGGGAGTTATGGCCGTGTAAAGTATGACCTTCGTGTTATAGCGCCACCATCTGGCCAACATATGTGAATTTTAGTGCCTGAGTAGTGGGGGGCCATAGGAACCCACCTGCCAAATTTGGTTGGTCTACAACTTATGGTTGCTGAGCCTCAGACATTTTAGCGGAGAAAACTGCCACGCCCCAACTAAAAAGTCTAAATGGCGGGCAAACAATATGGCGGACATAGGTGGGGCCAATGGCAAAGTTGTAGAGCACGTTCAGATACATATGTCGATGAAGTTTTGTGTTGATCTAACTTATGGTGTGGGAGTTATGGCCTTGTACGCGTTACCCTTTGTTATAGCGCCACCATCTGGCTGACATACGTGATTTTTAGTGCCTGAGTAGTGGGGGGCCATAGGAACCCACCTGCCAAATTTGGTTGCTCCAGGACTTATGGTTGCTGAGCCTCAGACACTTTTAGCGGAAAAAAATAAGAATAATAATAATAATCCTAACAGATACAATAGGGTTCCACCAGCTTCGCTGCTTGGACCCCTAATAAGAATAATCCTAACAGATACAATAGGGTTCCACCAGCTTCGCTGCTTGGACCCCTAATAATAATCCTAACAGATACAATAGGGTTCCACCAGCTTCGCTGCTTGGACCCCTAATAATAATAATAAGAATAATCCTAACAGATACAATAGGGTTCCACCAGCTTCGCTGCTTGGACCCCTAATAATAATAATAATAATAATAATAATAATAATAATCCTAACAGATACAATAGGGTTCCACCAGCTTCGCTGCTTGGACCCCTAATAATAATAATAATAATCCTAACAGATACAATAGGGTTCCACCAGCTTCGCTGCTTGGACCCCTAATAATAATAATAAGAATAATCCTAACAGATACAATAGGGTTCCACCAGCTTCGCTGCTTGGACCCCTAATAATAATAATAATAATAATAATAATAATAATCCTAACAGATACAATAGGGTTCCACCAGCTTCGCTGCTTGGACCCCTAATAATAATAATAATAATCCTAACAGATACAATAGGGTTCCACCAGCTTCGCTGCTTGGACCCCTAATAATAATAATAATCCTAACAGATACAATAGGGTTCCACCAGCTTCGCTGCTTGGACCCCTAATAATCCTAACAGATACAATAGGGTTCCACCAGCTTCGCTGCTTGGACCCCTAATAATAATAATAATCTTAACAGATACAATAGGGTTCCACCAGCTTCGCTGCTTGGACCCCTAAATATGCAATAACATAACAGTCACAGTATTAAATGAAAGAAATGAACACAACCAAAATAACAAACTAAAGAAAATAACCCGGGATTTTAGGCTGTTCGTGCACAGTTTGTCTTTATACGTTGGCGCGCATGTTGGAGCTCATATGAATCCACACAAGAATAATGTTCAGGTTTACTCACACACCCAGGAAAACAAGTCACTGGCGATCCGAATGCAGGTTCGACACAAACACACTCGTTCAGCCGCGTGCTGTCCTCTTCGTGTGGCTAGCTGCAGGTTAGCTAACCCGAAACAGTAGAGAAAACACTTCGTCGAGAAGAAATTAAGAAAAACTGGAATTTACACCAAAACGTCCGCACCTTCTCATCCCGTACCGCGACTTAATTCAATGACGATGGCGAAACCGATAATCAATTCCAAAACGTGCATTCAACTCAATTTCACGAAACAGTTTTTACGATCTCTCCTGCACCGTGCACCATCTGCTTCTCTAACCAGTTCTCTCTCTTCTGTTCGAGTCTCCTCCTGCAACCCCTAACTAGTTCCCACTTGACCTCTTGTCGAACCCCCCATCACGCAGTGTGATTGGACAACATATCCTCTAATCAGCACAGCAACAGGCGCCAGACAGTTCACTAAAAGTTTAACCAGACCTTCACTCTCCGTGAACTTTCTAAAGTAGTTCTCGTTTTATCAGCTTCTATCACGTGAACCAATTATCTAAATCACACAGTTGCATAGCGTAAACCGCAGCTAGACCCACACGAATAGCACAGAAAAAAAAACACTGGCCTCTCTGAACCCCACCCAAATCCAAGAATTAATGAATTAATTAAAATCCATTGCAAATATCAGATTAAACTGGCAAACATCTTCCAAGGGCACTACACGCGAAAACACACTGGTATAATAAAACAATGATGGCAATACATGTATAGTCCGATTCGTTCCGTTGCTACCACAACATAACAAACTTAACAAATCTTGTGTCTACAGCTGCAGTTTCTCGCTGCAATTTCTAATATTGAATATAAACAAAAGACGCAATTTATGCTGTAGTCTGCCAATGTCTAAATAAATAATACGGTACTCCGAGCGCAGGTAGCAGGGGTGGCGAGTTGATATTTCGTTTTTTGCTACTAAAAGTTTGTTAGTAAAAGCTTTGAGAGGATGAATCATTACTTTTCTTTGGCATGGATCCATTTGAAGACAATATCAGGTGAGTTCGTTTAGTCTTTAAATCCGTCATTATGCTGAGAGAAATCGTATTCTCAATTTAATCGCTAAATTAACTGTAAGCTTAGGGTTGTAATTAGGTAGCTGTTTCGTAGGTGACTCAGTTAATGCACTTGTCTTAACTATTGCTTGTATTTTTGCATAGACTGCGTTGTTGCTGTTCTTGTTTGTGTTAGTGTTCATCAGTTTAACCTACAGGGTCCAAGTTGAACTATGCGGTTGTTCCCTGCCCTTGGAACGGTACTTCTCTTTAGGGTTTTCGACACACTTGTTCCTGATTATGATTATATACTTTGTTGTACGTCTCTCTGGATAAGAGCGTCTGCCAAATGCCTGTAATGTAATGTAATATTCCCTAGCAACAAGATAAACCCAACATTAGCCCTAAAATATGCCAATACAGCAGTGAAAACACTGCTCTCTGAATAACGAAATAAATGAGACAAAGTTTTTTTTATTATACCATGTCATTCTACAGTCAATATCTGGGACTAAACATTGAATAAATATACAATCTTACCATTGATTTTACGCATAGAGATGTCCCTTTTGCGACTGAGTGGTCATATATTGTGTTGGACAATCCGTTTGTGAAATATACGCGCATTTGTGACGCCTGGGTCGGCTACCTTCAAAAATAGCTGTGCGTAATACCACACCTGTTGCTTACGGCATTGTCGCCCTTTTTAGTACAATTTGACTTGATTGACAATTCATTGATTCAGTAGGTGAGAGTATAAGCTTTCTAACAATGTATAACATGTCTGATTTTGCATTTGGAATAGCGTTTTATACGTCAGCGTAACCAAAAATTTTCTGATCTGCAAATGTCTAAATAAATAAAACGGTAGGCTGCTCTGCGCGCAGGTCGTGAGTTGATATTTCGTCTTTTGTTTCGTTTTTTCTCAATGTTGTATTTATTATTTGAAATGTGTATTTATGTGTTATTATTCTATCTGTCTCTGAGGCACTCTGAAATGTGCATTCTCTGCTAAGCTGAGCAATGGATTGGAATATGTGTGTGACGCAGACCTGCCAACCTTAGGAAAATATTTTGAGTACCACAATAGTCAGTGTAACGCTTTGTTCACATGCTTTCGCATGTACCACATCGCTTTGCATGCACACACAAGACTTTCTTCATAATTCTAGTTTTGACTGTTAAAGTGATCAGGCAATATTGTATAATTTGACCTGATTCTAAAATATCACTTGCACTGGGCTACATTATGATATACTTGCAAGTCAAAAGTTTGAGTACACCTACTTAAAACAATTTTTTTTCATGATTAATATTTCATTATATGATATGTGTGCTTATACAAACAGATAACCATAAGTGAATTGCATTCAATTATTTAATAAAAATGGAAATAATTTATTTCGCATATTGTCACGTTTTTATTTTCATGTATTTACAGAAACTTACGTTGTAATGTAAAAAAAAAAAAAATTATGTTACGATGTAAAACAGTCAATTATGAATAAAACCAAGTTTCTGTTCATGATTTCCATTTTTATTTAATAATTAAATAATTGAATCAGCTTATTTAGGCACACATAATATAGGCCTAATGAAAAACAAAGTATTCATTTGAAAAATTATCTAGGAATGTAGGACTTTGTAACTAGAGGTTTAGCTAAATTATTACCTGAAGCTCCTTGGTGGCTAATGTCAAAATCATAATTGCACAATGTGCAAAATGCATGGTGCGAAGTTTTGAGGGGCGGAGGCACGGCCATTTCTCCTGATATTTTGCGAGGAACTTCTGGGGGGCATGGACTCGCTTCTTTTTAGTACGTCTGCTGCTCTCGCTCTCTCCTTTTTTCTCCGTTTCAGCTGGCATTTCGTACCTGTGTATTTTGACCAAGAATTGCGTGGTTGGTACACAAAATGCATGCAGGTTGGCAGGTCTGGTGACGCCTATTTTAGTTGTAGAGCGCTGCAGCTCTACATACATGCCTGACCATCTAAATGCTGTTTTATACTTACTTGCATAGTCTTGATAGTTTCCGTTGTGTGCGGCACTCGCGAAGGGCCAAATCATTTGTGCGGCATATTGCACAGGTTGCGCAGGCCACGTAATTAGAGTTTGTTACTGACCGTTATAGTTCAACAGACAACACCTTCATTCATATTTCCAAACCTACTAAATACTGCCCCAATGACTACAAAAATGCTCAGCTAGATGTAACTTGTTGCAACGAAGACATTCACCTGACAAAAGCGCTTTTAGTCGCATATTTAACGTTGCCTATGGGTTTTGTGAATCAACTGTTATAACCTGTTAGTCAAAGCCGTATGCCAGTGACCTCATGTCAGCAGTCAACCAATCATCTTCTTTATGGCGTATGCGGGCACTGGTTACTAACTACACGCTTTTAATTTCTTGAGGAGGTCTGCGTCTTCAACGTGGCCGTGGTGTGCAACCGTCGCATATGCCGCACATTGCGCACAACCCCTACACAGACCCATTTTTTGTGTACTATGCAGAAGTATAAAACAGCCATTAGTGTTACAACATAGTAAAAGCCTTTACGCCTAGCGGCTAGGAGACATCCATGGCGATGCAGTAGATATGTTGGGTGAAGGTATATGATCATGAGGATAAAACCATTTAAAAATCGCTCCATAGGGGGCGCAATTGTGCCAATGCTTGGACCCCTCCCAACGCCGCTTGCGGCTTTAATTTTAATTATGCTTGTTACAGGGTGAGGGCATATGAGAGGGTTCCACTGAGGTGTTACTGGTGTCAGGACTATGGACACGTGGCAGCAGTGCATAGAAAAAGGGATTACAGGCGTAGAAGGTGTGGGAAAGATGGGTGTTCAGATGAGGATTGCACAATGTCTAAAGACCAGGCAGTATGTTTTCACTGTGGGGGAATTCTTGAAGTGGGAGTAAAGCAGTGTGAAAGAAGGAAGAGGGAAAGTGAGGTGGAAAGATCGCATCAAATTTAAAACATTGGTCCTAGCATACCAGGCAGTCAAGGGATCAGCCCCAGCATACCTCCACAAGATATTCAAACCCTACATGCCAGCCAGATCCCTCCGTTCTGCTACCTCAGGACGCCTAGCACCTCCCCCTCTTCGCACCTGCACTTCCAGAACACGTCTCCTGTCTGTTCTGGCCCCACGATGGTGGAATGACCTCCCTGTGGAGGTCAGAACAGCTGAGACACTGACCCATTTCAAACGACGACTGAAGACTCACCTCTTCAGGCTGCACCTCTCCCCCTCCCTCCCTTCCCCCCTGTAAATGACTAAACTTAGGGTTGTAACTAGGCAGCTGTTTCGTAGGTGACTAGGTGCATTAACTGTCTTAACGACTACTTGTATTTTTTCCATAGATTGCGTTGTTGCCGTTCTCGTTGTTAGTGTTAATCAGTTTAACCATCAGGGTCCAAGTTGAACTATGCGGTTGTTCCCTGCACTTGGTACTTCTCTCTAGGGGTTTCGTCATACTTGTTCCTGGTTATGGTTATACACTTTGTTGTACGTCGCTCTGGATAAGAGCGTCTGCCAAATGCCTGTAATGTAATGTAATGTAATGTAATGTAATGTAAAAAGAACATGAGTGCAGAATAAAATAACATGCAGAAGCAACAAAGAGAGTGAGGGCAGAAACGGGAACTGTGAGGAAGGAACAGAACAGAACTGAAACAGAAGGAAAAGATCAAGTGAGATATAACAGAGAAATCATGCATATGGATAGAAGAAGGTTTTTGCCATTTATTGCGATGGTGATTAACTGTGCTAGCGAAATAAAGACAAAATCAGAGAGGATCAGGATGGTGGTGGAGGCCGCAAAAGAGATTTTGGGTATAACGGATGTGAAGGGGGATGAAATACAGGGAATTCTGGTGAAAGGGTTTGGAGGGAGTCAGATGCCAGGAATATAGTGAAATAATAAAGAATCGTGGTTCAGGTATGGGTTGGGTTGTTGTTGAAAACAAAAAATTAGAAGACAATGCATACAGTAGGTGGCGGTAAAGCACTAGTTTGCAAACCGTCATAAAAAACCAGAGAAGAAGAAGAATTTGCTTTGGGGAAGGGGGTCAACTATGTAGGAGAAGCAAGGATTACAGAAGTTTACAGAAGATTACAGATGTTGTACACAGTATCCTGTTGATAGTGCGCATTTTTGAAGATGGCTTGCAAAAGAACACTTGACTTTTCTAACGGACAGTGGAGTAGGGAGGCTACTCCTGTGCGCCGGGAATATCCAATTATTCCAACGCCGAGTCCGAGTTTTAACGAAAACAAACAACTGGTGTCCATATTAAATGCATTTTTTAAGAAGATGTCTGAACAGCAAGAAACGTTCATGGAGAATGTTATTCGGCGGTTGGACAGGATGGAGTCAGACATCAGAGAGCGCAAAGAGGCGCAAGAGGAGTCTGCTCAAAAAAAGATAAACGAGTGGGAAATAACTCTGTTTCGGTAAGTTTATTTCTGTAGCCTGCTGGT
Organism: Anguilla anguilla; assembly: GCF_013347855.1. Taxonomy (NCBI): domain Eukaryota; kingdom Metazoa; phylum Chordata; class Actinopteri; order Anguilliformes; family Anguillidae; genus Anguilla; species Anguilla anguilla. Next base: position 29,848,966 of record NC_049207.1, read on the forward strand.
TTTTTGTATGATGCCGCACATTCTGATGTGTTCGCATTTCTTTATCTGCTTTATCCCTTAATGTGGTTAAATTTAACCCTTGTACTAATTTTGCTTTTTACAGGAAGAGAAGAGTAAGTCAAAACATAATAATTTCCCCAGTAGTTCTTAGACTTTTTCCCCATTTGAAGTTTTCAGTGGTCTAATTTCTGTTTTCCCTATGTTTTGCAGCTGCACAAGGCCAGAGGAAGTCCGCAACAGTAGATGATGTCTGAAGAGGAGGACACCATCTTGGATGGAAAGCACTGTGTGGGGTGCTACAGAATAGACTGGACGCAGACCAAAAATATGTTATGAATCACCGTGCACGAGCTGGTGCGGATAGATTCACAATGGAGACCACAGACTCTGGGTCATTCTTGGGAATGCTCAACAATTAGTGTTTCCTTTATGTTTCCAAAAAGCATATTATATTCTGTTCTAATATATTATATTATATTATATGTTGTACATTGATATACTGTGTATATATATATATATATATATATATATATATATATATATGTAATATATATATATATGCATACTCCTGGGCAAAAAAAATGACCAAAATGGTAAAAATTAAGCTTTTAATGGTATTAACAGCAAATCATTGGTCAGTAAACTAGCAAGAATTAAACAACTGCACTGCTGAGACCTCCTGTGCCACCATTTGCTCGTTTACTTTTGCTGCAGTGAACTGTTTGGGGAAAAGCTAGAAACAGGGAAATTCACTTATACAGTAGACAAATTAACATAATGTAAAATAAAAGAGTCGTTTTTTATTTGGTTGCATATCATTTACATGCCATGACTTCCTGATGTCTGTGACCTATCAACATCACCAGAGTCTGGATATCTTATTTTCAGGTTGTCCTACAAGCAATACAAAAACTCTTTGCATTTGAATGGATCTCTATGGGAACTGGGGGGTGGGACTAGATTCAGCTGTAAATTATTCTGATACAGTATGGAACACATTTGTTGGCTAAATGGCTTTAAGTCATCATGGGTCCAAGGTATGAAATGAGCCTCAAACCACCGTGCTGCTACCAGATATGCAGTCGATACTACAAGCATCATTTCTCCTGATTCATTTTCCTGTTGAACTCAATGGAAAAAATATTCAGGAGAAACAATTCTTGTAGACAGGCCTCAAAAATCCAAACAAATTTATTTTGTGACCCAACACAGCCAAGAGGCAGCTCGTGTCAAGGACATCATAAAATGGAACTGGAGCATTATTGAAAGTGATCCTATGTGTTCACAGAGCCCCCAGTCTTTTCTTATAGGTGGGCACCTACCCTAAAGGACAAGTTGATACGCAGTGACCTGGCTCCCTTAACCAAGCCTAGTTGGCTCTCCAAACCCACAGCCATGCAACCAGCCATGTGGGAACTGCATTCATTGTCATCACATAGTCAAATCTAACATGTTCAAAGACACTGGTGGACCCAGAACGTATTGTATACATTAATTTGTCAACTGCAATACAACTTATGTTGTATATAGATTGGAGTGCAAATGTGGTTGTTTCTATGTAAGTCGAACTAAACGTAGACTGAGGGACAGGGTGTCTGAGCATGTTTATGCCATTAGGGCTTCTAATGACAAATACCCAATGGCTAAACATTACAGACATGCTGGTCATGGTAGCCACAATTCCCTTAAAGCTATGGCCCTTGAAGTGGTCCCTAGTTCTCGGAGGGGTGGGGATCATCTAAAATGCCTCTTACAACGGGAAACCTTTTGGATTTTCCAACTTAAAGCTATGGTGTTTCCAGGTTTCAATGAGGAAATAGATTATTCTCCTTTCTTATAATTTGTTTTGTTTTGACTTTCTTGTGTGGGGGACATGAGCTCATGTGTTTGTGAACACTTTTTATTTTTCATGTGGTATGTTCTGCTGCTTTACTTACTGTATGGTGTTTCATATATTGTAGTTTATATTGTGTCAATATGTGGGTTTTTCCCTCAATTTCTAGTCACCTGCTCAATCTATTATGGTAATGAGCCTATGATGTCATTTCTTATATAAATTTCATCTTTTTCCTCACTACTGGTTAGTCACCCTGATGAAGGCCAGTGTGCCGCAACGTGTAGGTGCGTGTTTTTAACTTTTGCTATGCATTAGCCATACAATAAAGCCTTTTTACTTTTTCACAACAAGAGTGCCTTGGTCACTATTTTTGTTCATCAACTTCATCACCCTTGTACCAAAGAGCAGCTTGTTCAATTTTACTCACTTCCAAAAGATGCGCTCCTCTCTGTTTCCTACATTGTTCTAGGACTCTGGGGTGAGTCTTTAGGGAGCTGCTCCGTCCATACCTCTGACGTTTTTTTTGGTAATTTTTTGCGGACTCATCATGGCTGCTACAAACACTTTTTTTTGTTTTCACAAATGAGCAAGGCAGGAACATTATAGTTCAAGACTCCTTACTGAATGATGAGGACCATAGAGTCTCTCTTTCAGATTTACGCAGATATTACCACGATCTTAAGAAATCTTAGAAGAACAAACGAAACTGGATTTACATGCAATCACATTGTCTGACTATTGGAGGAAGGAAATGATTCCTAGAGGGCTGCGAATTAAAAAGTTTGCATCCTTTGGCCATGACAACCCAGATTTTAAACAGAAATGGGAAGCAATTTTAAATAAGTGTTTGCTCGATTTGGTTCTGTTACTGATTGAGGAATCCAAACATCATAAAGATTCCCTAAATGCAGATGTTGAGACAATCACTCTGAGAGTGAATGCGTAAGTGAATGCAATGATAAAATTTTCGGTTACGCTGACCTATAAAACGCTATTCCAAAAGCAATATTATATATGTTATACATCGTTAGAAAGCTTATACTCTCACCTACGGAATAAATGAATTGTCAATTAAGCCAGACTGTACTAAAAAGGGCGACAACGCCATAAACAACACGTGTGGTATTATGCACAGCTATTTTGGAAGGTACCCAGGCATCAAAAATGTGCGTATATTTCACAAACGGATTGTCCAAGACAATATATGACCACTCAGTCTCAAAAGGTACGCGTAAAACCAATGGTAAGGTTGTATATTTATTCAATATTTAGTCCCAACTGTAGAATTTGCTAGTTAACATTACTCTCTCTTGCTGTTGTGGTATTTAAAATGGCGGTTGCTGCCAGTGAACAAACATGAACATGGGATGATGTATTTGTGACGATTTCCATTGACCAATCAACAGTCTGCAGTGTCAAACTGCAGCACGGATAGTACCTTTGGTACCTACCCCAGAGCAGTAGCTAAAATCGGCACTTGTGGCCCGGCACGGGTCAGTTGGCAGTGGAGAAAGCAAAACAAAGCAGGAGCACGGATTCCGGCACGGCAAGGTAGTGGAAAAGCGCCATAATAGTTCTAGGCAGACCCCCAAACCTGGTACATATCCAGGAGTATTCCAGTCTGCGTAACAGGGCTGCAAACTCCCGGACACTTCCAATTATATGTGGAGTATCCGAGAGTATGCAGGAGTATTCCAGTCCAGATACACCTCTTTTCACGCAGTCTGGACGGTTTTGTGCTTCTTCTGAGCTATGCGCCCTCATTGAAATGCATTGAGGCTTGAGGACAGTGCCAGTTGGAATTTGAAGCAAGCCCACACAATTCCTTCAGGAATGGTAACCTTTCTAGTTGATATTTAATGTACTGCCCTGATCCGTTAATATATGGCACAATTTATGGTTATACAAAAACAGTTATCTACATGATGAATTAGAAATTAAAATGTGTCCTTAGCCTTGGAGTAAAACCTTGTGCACTGAGAGATTTTTCCCTCCACAATAAGATGTTTCTTCTTTTTGTTGAAGTCTTTTCCTTGGGTTAACAGTGAATATGTACAGATTGCAAGAAATGCTGTTAGGGAGCACCCTCCTTCATATTATCGATAACCTCAAATGCACAGGACAAGACGCTTCTACAAAAGAGGGTATGCATTGACGTCACTTTCTCACCGGAAACATGCTGCCACGTGGCTGTCTTTAGTAGAGGAAACTGCAAAACCGGGAGTAAAACAAACAATTATCTGCTTAAATTAAAGGCAGTTGGACTCGACAGTGATCCTTACAACTTACCAAAGAACTAGTGGTCCATGGACATTCAACAAGAAATCGGAGCTGTCTTCTTACAGACTGCCCGAAAGCTAAAGAAAAGAGAAGCAAATTCATCGTTGCTATTCGCAGAAACAGCTCAAATCCAGGCACCGAAACGTGGATCTGCGGTTGTTATTTTGTATCAGGTATGTTGGATTTTTGGGTAAAATCACACCTTAATAATTTATGTGCTTGGCTAGCTAATACTATCTAACCATCCCCCCTTTGTTTGTAGAACACAAGGCTCATCATTATGAATGTTTTTTAATAAATGCTGACAAAAACTTTACAGTTACACAGAATATAAATGAAAGATGCTTAATATTTAATTGATGAGTAGTCAATACAGTAGCCTACATAACTTAAGGCATGATTTTACCCAAAAATATAACATA